>NW_020537758.1:25522994-25549218 GCF_003426905.1 Ctenocephalides felis | reverse complement strand
ACGCGATTTGATCAATTGTATATAAAAATTTGTATGGTGGCACAATAGGTTTTCCCTGAAGGAGAAATATGAAAGGTGCCGTATTTAAGTTAAAAATGAAGGTTGAAGTTACAAAACCTTTAAGAATTATGTATATAATTAATGAAATACATTTATTTTAGCGTAAACGGGTCTTCACAATTTATACCAGGAATATAATTACCAAGAATTACTACTACAACCGATAGATGAATGTGTGCACCACCCCTGTTTTATATACCAGGACACTAGAATGGGCTAAATCACTGCCAGGCGGAGGTTATGTAGAGGTTTTTTCGTATTAGTTACAATTATACTTAAGTTAGTTATAAGTGTATAATTTTTAAATATTATTACCGGGGCCCCGTTTGTATGCTAATCCTATTTTTAGGGGTATATGTGTTTTTTAATCTCGTTTCAGATTTATTTTCTAAAAGATTCCTAGAAAACTGCGTACTCAAGACCACCGCAAGTCCACTGAAAGTTATGCACGCAATTATTAAATTAATTAAATATATCAATCGAACATTTTTTGTTTCAGAGTTGTCGACAACTTTCCAAGAAGATTACCAAGGATAATCTGCTCAAGACCAAATAATACGAACAGAAGACATCTACCGAATTGGACAATACGTGAAAAAATGAAGTTAAGTGAAATATGAGACTTTGGTTATATTGTATTAATATTATTATTATTATTAGATATTTACTTATATTGTATTATTACTATTGTATTATATTAGTACTCAATCAAGATTAAGTTAGTGGGAATTTTTTACATATTTTTTTATGTTCAGTCGTACATTTTTTACGGTTGTTCGCGTATCTTTGTTTAGAGCTCAAACGGGGTGCGTCTGGAGGAACCTTTCTTTTATTTTTCGCGCTTTTCTGTAAAACTTCAACTAATATTACAAATCACCAAATGATTTGTCCATAAACTTCATAGGCTGGGAACCTATGAAGTTTTTTTTCAGTAGTTGCATGGTGGATCGAGGGGGGTACATCATGTAAATACTTTTTTTTTTGTAAATTTACGATGCAATTTTAATGTTAAAGTATAATTGTTATTATAATGTTTTCTTCTTCACGAGAGGTTCTTTCGCTTTTAAAATCGCAATTGTTGGGTTAACATTAGGACATATCGCGGAGTTCTTTAAGCGTTACATTCGTGTCAGTTAGGTATAATTAGCATGCAAGTTAGGTATAATTAGTTTATAAGTTAGTTTAGGTGGATTAGGGCTGCAAAAATCGATACTTAGTAGTATTTACACCATTTCCATTTCATCTGAAATGTTAGAAACGTAAATATGAATAAAGATCTATTTCTGTGGCGACACCACATTAAAAAAAACGCGCCTGCAACTTTACCTCATGGGTGGCGAGGAAAAGAGTTGCATTCTAGTTATAAGTATAATTGTCATAATTAAAATAATTATATAATTATTTTTGATAAATATACACAAATGTATCAATACAGTTTCACTAATAATAATAATAATAATATACTTGTATCGAAAAGTCTTAAAATAAAAACATTAACTAACTCTGCTTCTTAATTTGTTATTTTTATTTTTTTTTTTACAGAAGTTATCAGTAAATAATGGATTTTATTTATATATAATAACTTTTAATTATCAATCATCACAATTTTAATTGACAATGAAATGTAGCTGCTTTTACTACATCACTGGATTTTATATTTTAAATCTGCAAAAGATTAATTTATAAATCCATGGAAAAAGTTGTATTCTAGTTATAAGTATAACTATAAAAATTATTTAGATCATTATTTTAATCAATTTTTTATAAAGTTATCAGTATATTATATATTACAAAATAGTGTAGAAAAATCTTGAACAATAAAAATTGACAAATTGATCTTTGCCATTTAACTTGGCGAATACATGCCAGTTACAGTTACATAAGTTTATAGATATCCATTTTTTTCAGGAACAATATAATATTAATTATCAATGATTGAAGTTTTGAATTGACACTATTGACAGTGAAATATAGCTACTAGTACTTTACTGGATTTTATACTCAAATCGACTGAAAAAGATTAAATTTGTTTAACTCATGGCAAAAACTTGTATTCTAGTTATAAGTATAACTAGTTGGTGTTGGTATTTTGCCTTAAGGCAAGTTACATGAACTTTCCGATATGTGTAAATAATTCGAAGTGGATTTATTACATATGTTTGAAAACAAACGATCACGTTAACTCAGAGTATTTTCTACAAGCAAATTTTCAAAAATCTATTATTTTTATAAATGAACCAGTTTCCAGATCAAATACTCTATCGTTATACCCAAGTAAATCGTCTAATATTAATTTTCTCAAATTTTTATGAATTTTAAAATTAAACTACTTTTCGTAAGGTCCTAATATTTCAGTAAGTTCTATAAGACCATGATATATATCACCAAAAAAAGTTCCATAAAAATTGGCTTAAATCTTTTTTAACAGTTAATTACAAAAAAACTGCTAGGTAGATTTTCACCTAAAACTAATCAGTATCATTCTCAATTAATATGATTCAAAAGTTTTTGATTTTTTAATTTGATTCGGTAGTATAAGCTTAAATGTGGACGAAAAGTTTAACGCTTTTTTCCTATTTTCAAAGAAACAGCTCGGTCGATCGTCGCACAAAACTGAGAAACGATAATCTTTAGCGAGATACATCAAATGACTTTTAAATTTTTGAAATCGGTTCAGGCGTTTTTGAGCAAACGTCGATGAAAGTTCTAATTTTGACAAACACCAAAAAAACGATACTCATTTTTACAAACTTTGACGAATTTTTAAAATTAAACGACTTGTCGTAGGGCCGTAATATTTTAATATGATCTATAAGACTATGGTATTTACCGTCAAAAATACGAAACCCTAAGTGAACGACTTTGTTTTATATGTTACTAATCTTTTATTGAAAACACTATTTTTCCCTCAACCCGCCTCTATCTGGCACAATCAAAACACACCAGCGCATGCATCTATCAAATTCCCGGGCGGGATTAGTTATAGGCGTTCCATTTCCGAACACCGCCTCTGCAAGGCCTCGATTTGTTCGTGGAAGGGGGTACCACTTGAAGGGAGCCCCCGCTGTTCAATCAATTCGAGGGCCCCCCGATCTAACGAGCTCCACGTGATTGCGTACACGCTGTCTTTGCAAGTGTGAGCACGCGCGCGATCTGAATGATCTGTGTTGATTTGATCGTAGATAATTAATTATCGTTAATTGCTCTTGATTATTTTTGTATTTTGACTTGAAAATATATCAGGATAAAAGGATTTATATTGCGTCTTACCTAGAACTTTTTAGTGCTGAGATTGGTTTCAAATTTGTATTATTTTACTAAACCATTCAAGGTGGGACATTAATATACTTGATTCTTTAAGTGCTATTTTATTTATGGTGAAAATGGATTTGAAGAAAGATGTGAGTGCAAATGAATTATGTGTTAATAGATCAGAATCCATGTCGGAAAAATCAAGCGAAAATTCAAGACCTGCTAGAGGAGTTCTTTCTATCAGCAGCATCATGGACCACCAGACTCATTTAGGTCAGTTATAAAATAGTTGTTCAATTAAATAATAATATACTTGAATTAAACTGTAACGCCATGATCAATAATGAGGAAGATCGGTGATTTATTGCAAAAAAGCACTGAAATTTGCTCGAAAAATATTATGTCTAGAATTTAGAATTGAATTCTGGATTAAATGGTAATTTGAAATAGGTTCAAAAGTTCAAAATATATAGCAAATTTGTGTTTCTAATAAAAAATACTATATAATTTTTCATTTGACATTTATGAAATTCTTTCTTATTCATATGAAACTTAGTCCACTCTATCAAAAATTTGCAAAATTTAATACGACAAAGACTATGAAAATTTTATACATCCTATGCATATTTGTAGATTATATTATATTTTTAGAGAATTGCATTTACAATAACATATCGAAATTATATCAAGGATAGTCACAAAATTACCGAACCAATTTTTATTATAATTTAAAAAAATATTTCCAGCCTTATTGAATAGATAAAACCGTAAGAATTTTCATATGATTTGAGACAATAAGTAACTTTTTAAAGGTCAACTCCTTGATTCTACTTATTTTTTTTCATACAATTAATGAATATTCCCTATTATTTCAAAAAAAGATTTCAGATGCATTTCAGAATGTTTGTTATTAGAGTAAATATTATACTTGATTTGTATTATACGATTAATAGAAAGTGAAATGCTACCCAGAATAATAGCCATTATCAAAAATTGAATATTTTCGTAGTACGTCACTATTTGACATATTCAAAAATTCCACTACATTATGTCAAAGTGGTATTAAAATTTATTAATTATGTCAAAGTGGTATTAAAATTTGTTTATTTAAAAATTACTATAAATTATTTATAATGTATAGATTACCATGCTTGATATTTTTATCGCGTATTTATTATTAAAAAGCTTAAAAAAGTGTCTCCGTTTCGAATTTAAAATGGGTTCTATGTTGGCAAGTTTGGCGCATGATAAAGAACCACCCTACGAAGCTTTGCAAAATTTAGAACAAAGAATAATTGCTACAGAAGAAATAATGAGAGATTCTCAAATCCGTTACCAGAAAATCCTTCAAAATCTGATGATAATGTCCTTTTTGTTTTATCTGATATCATGTTTAGCGATTTATGTCTACTTCTCGCCTAAATCTTGGCTGGAATTTTCCTTCTACGTTTGTCCTTTGATGGTGGCGTGTCCTATGGGGATGACAATTGCGAAAAAAGTAGTCACTTTGTATTATAATATAAAGTGGAATAGTTATTCAAGGGTAATGGATGATCTGTTGCAGCAGAAAAAGCTGATTCTGGAAGAAGTTATGGAGAAAGAAAACTATAGAACCGGTAATTACTTTGAGTTAGATCAGTTTTAATTACGAAATTGTAATACTGGAGAGTTTCAGTGAAAATAGAAATGCTTTGATAAAGAGGTGAATGAACCTTGCTAAGTACCTATTGGTCAACGTGCTTTGGATAAATACTGAATACAAATATAAAAAATATCAAAAATCAATCAAAATTTAGTGATATTAAACATAAAAGATAAAAATAAATAAAAAATGTAGTATCAGTCTAAATGAAAATAAGTAATCTGAATGAAATGTAACATTGGTCCATAAGACCAAAATAAAGTATGAATTATGTAGTATCAGTAAGAATAATCCATCCGTTTTCTATCTATATAATGAACATATAAATATTTTCCCCAGCAAAAGATCTACTCGAACGTTTTAGTTCTGGGCCTTTGACAAAAAGTTTGGCCGGCCAATCGGTCCAGTCAATCAGAAGTATGAGTTCCACGTGCGCAAAAGAAGTCGAACTGTCCTCGGTTTCAGCTCATAGTCTGGTGAGACTTCATATAATAATAATAATTCAAAAAATATTACATAAAATCAACAAGAAAAAATATAGATCATTTTGAATATTGATCTACTTAATATTTCACACACCAGTTTTCTTACAATTCTAATTATGGTGGCCAGTTTGGGCACCAAAACTATCATCATGCTAAGTTTCATTGAAATCACAGACGAGCAGCGTAGGGGTAATATTTTTAGTAGCTACATAAATTAAATGAAAAGCAATATTAATGAGATCGTGCAAAGTAATATTTCTGTCCAGTTTTAATGAATATACTACACTACTCATACTTCTAGAAATTCTTTGAAGCTAATTGATAAATAAAAGTTTTATAAAAATAAAAATTTTATATATCTGTTGTCAATAGTTCTTCTATTGAACTGGGAATTAAATGAATTAAGTCATTAACATGCTCAGCGTTTGTGATTGAACTTCTAACATTTATTTGTTTGGCAAATGTAAAATTAAACTTCCATCATAATCAGGGTCGTCGTACAAGTTCGAAACCCCTGAACGAAAAAACTCCTGAAATAGTACCATCCAGATTGCTTCCTCGTCCAATATTATCATCACATGGTACATTTTTAGACAGATTAGTAGATTTTATTGCAAAAGACGGAGCTTCAAATCGTTTCGCCATGATTTGCCCACTTTGCCATAATCACAATGGCATGGCGCTACAGGAGGAATTTGAATATCTTTCTTACAGGTGGGATTGATTAATGTAAATATATTTTATGCAAAGATCTCTTTTGTGAATGTAAGAACTTGAGCCTATTTTCTGAAAGTATTTTCTAAAAAACATTATTTACACCCTTTATACGCAGAACGAAATAATATAGCTCTCAATTAGGTAGTAAAAGCGTTTGAAAATGCTATAATAATATATCAATAAAATAAAATCTGACTTTAAATTAATGAACAAAATATTTATTTGTAAATAATATGGATAAAAGAAATACATAAAATTTTAAATTAACTCAATATTATTATTAATAGCTTTCAAAATTGTATGTTCTTCAGTAAATAGATAATAACTACCAATATTTTAAAAAAGAAATATTATATTTTGTAATTCTATATAACGCTGTTAAATACCAAATATTGAAATTAAACTTGGTTAAATAATAATTATTATTCTAATTTTTGCACTGAGCAGGTGTGCATTTTGCGGTGCTTTTAATCAAGCGAAAAAAACAAAACCAACGGCCCCTGGTTTGGGGTCCTCGGACCTCCAAAATTATTATCCGGTTCCGGAAAGCAGCAAGGCTATATGCGGAAAAATGAATACACCAACACAATTAACACCGCATCAAGATTAATATTCATTGTTAGATATAAAAAACATAATTTTGAAATAAAAGATCTATTTCACAAGGCATTGGTTGAATATTGGTCAAGGATTTTTTTTCCATTAATTAGATTAAAAAAACAAGGATATTCGTTTATTTAGAGCTCCATTTTATTAAGTCAAAACCGGGGCGGCGATTTTAGTTATATTTTTACGGAACGTGGGGCGAGGACTTTAAAATAATAAATGCTATTTAAGGGCACAATAAAAAATAGTGTTTTATATGAATAATTTTTTTTAAGTCAGAGTCGCGGATTTTTGGTAAAGTTATTATTATCGATTATATGTAATACTTTTTATCTATAATTTATCAATTAATTTTTGAAAAAAAAAACCATGACAGTTCCGGAAAAAAAACTAACTCCGGGACAAATATGGCTTTTAGAAAAACCCGGGACACAAGATGGAAATCTGGGACTGTCCCGGCCAATCCAGGAAGAATAATCACTTTAATTTATTGCTTTCTTTAGCTGGCAGATAATGCAAAACTATGGAATCAATCCTTATTTGATACTAAAACATCTTTGTGTTATTTATATTCTAATTGTTTCTAATTGTTTTTTGCGATTAGTATAACCCATCCTGCGCAAAGTTGGAAATAAAAATATAACAAATATACATTAATATACAAAGCAAGATGAACGTTTTTACCATAATCCATTACTATTAAGTTTGGCCCTAAAAAATTAAATTTTTCAAATATGAACATAATATCACAGAAACGCATTTGTGCATTTTTTAAATTGTTTACATCGATACTTCGACAAGAGCTCAACAGAATCAAATAATTTGGCGTCCGATTGGTCGTGTCATAAATTCTAATCAACGGCCAGATGATGATTGCCGGCGCAAAATTATTTTATATCCATTCGAAGACTCCGAAGGCATCGAGGCGGCTCGGACTTCAAGAGGAATCGCAACGAGAGATTTGAACGATGCGACAGGGGGCGCCTTTGAGTTATGGTAAACGTTTGTTTAGTTTTATAATTGGGCGGCGGCGTCTCTTGGCCACGGACTTTTGAAATATTATACGCTGCTCCAAAGAAAATGTTGATTTTAAGCTTATTGTATCAGAGACATGGGCTTTTCAATAAACGAAGAAGTAAATAGTAGTCAGAGTTCAAGAGTTATATGAACTGTTGTGTTGTGATGATATTTCGTATTATACATAGCTTTTTAGAAGGGTATCATATAGTTGGACTAACTATATTTGATATATTATGATTATTAGATTTCTCTAATACTAAGAGGTAAAGAGCTATTATCAATGGGAAACATAATTCCATATATAAAATTTCTTGTTAAAACAAATATCACTGTACGAAGTAGGTGACGAACCTGGAAATATCTCAATGGAAGGTTTAAAATTCAATACAAAGTTAAACAATAAAAGGAATAGGTATTGCATAGAAGGAAACCTTCGAATGATAGTAGTATTTGGAAAACAAAAATTGCTGTATGGTTGTAAGTTTTCTCCTAATAAGAATTATTCAGAAGAATAGGGTAGAAGTAAAATGTGAACGATATTTGGATTTTAAATAAACTATGACATTGCTACTGCAAAAGAAACAATGAGCATATTGATTTAAAACCTCGGATCAGTAATTTTGATATATACGTACCTACTAAAGATTCACCAATATTGAGTCAAAATAAAGAAATATATTTTAGAAAAAAATTGTAGAACACACATTAAAAAAAAACGTTGAGGCATATGTTAATATTATTTTTGTTCTTACCTCTATTTAATTAGACAAAGGGTTCGTGTGAAATCTAGTTAATATGAATTCTATGTCCAGCATCTCGTTTATCTGTTAGTTTCATCCTAATAAGAATAATTCAGAAGAATAGGCTAATAGTAAAAGGTGAACGATATTTGGATTATAAATTATGATATTGCTACGGCAAAAGTAATAATGAGCATATTGATTCAAAACCTCGGATCAGAAATTTTGATATATATACGTACCTACTAAAGATTCACCAATACTGAGTCAAAATAAAAAAATATATTTTAGAAAAAAATTGTAGACCACACATTCAAAAAAAAAAAACGTTGAGGCATATGTTAATTTTATTTTTGTTTTTACCTACATTTAATTAGGCAAAGGGTTCGTGTGAAATCTAGTTAATATGAATTCTATGTCCAATATCTAGTTTATGTGTTCCAAATACTACATCCTTAAAGAGATGTAAATCTAAAAATATATTTGTGTTTAATTAAGAAAATTAAAAAAAATAATTAATAAAAAAAAACAAAAAAAAATAAGAAAATTGATGAAGAAATCAAATTTAAGCGCAATTTGTTTGAATTTATAGAGAAAGTACTAAAACAAAAACTAAACTTTACGAGACTTAATCGTTAAGAAAAAATATGGGGAATTAAAAGTTACATCATGGAACTTGAAAGAATGATATCTGAAAAATGAAAACCAGTGTATTAATATGAACTATGATCAAGAGAGAAATTTCTGTAGAACCGTATCGTCCTCCCAGCAATAATAATTGAAAGTGTGTAAGTTTTTGATTTTGAAAAAAAAAGCGCAATAACGCTAAATCAACATGTATCCATTTTAACAGAAGGGTACAAATTTAGTCAGTTTCTTGCTTAATATTATAACAAGGGTGTTGATAAGTGGTTAGAGCGACGAAATTTGAATCAGAGGTCCCAGAATAATACACGCATTAACAAGTATGATGTCAAGAAGTAGTAACACTGGCTTTTACTTGAAAATATAGATATCAAGATGTTGGCAAGTGAAAATAACTTTTGTAATAATAAATTACGCAACCACTGTTTTGGTTGCCATCTATAAAAAATCGATGTAGTAATTAATAATTCATGGAAACTTGAAGTTTTTTAATTGCTGCCCAGTTATAATAATAATAATAATAATAATAAACATGTTTTAGAGTACTTTACTATTTAAAGCAAACGGCCCAAAATCCATTACCAAGGATAAGGCGCTGCATCTCCAGCCTGGTTTGCAATCTTTCTATCGCGAGGAGCCCTCGGGTGGTTGTTGTAATCCAATATAACAAACAGATTGAAATATTATTTTCGCTTAATTACAAATATTGTCCGATGGATTCAAAATGGCCGCCTTTGTGTGTCGGAAGGCGGTCCTAATGATCGTAATGAGTCTTTTGCAACGTGATCGACTCAGCACCGATTGCCTGATTGTCCGCCAGATCGGTGAACAATTAATTACAGACACCCGAGAAGAATAAATGACTTTGATAATATTTAATATTATTTTATCATTAGAATAATTGAATTATTATTAGTTTGTTAAATTGCTCCAGAACATGCTTTCAAAGTTCAGCCTTTTGAATTGGTAATGGATTGATTATGGTCTTACAGTACCTACTCGTAATATTAAAAAGCACAAAAGTTAGTTTACCAGCGTTGCGTTGAAATTTAATAAGATGAAGGATGATGAGCAAAAAATTGATAAATTTTCGATCACCTTTTAATATTAGCCAATTTTTCTGAACTATTCTTATTAGGATGAAACTAACAACCACATAGCAACTATTGTTTTCCCAACACTTGAATTTGAGAAATTATGTGACAAACTCAAAGACCTTATAATATATTGTATATACACATGTGTATGTATGTATGTATATATACATGTGTATACACATGTATACAATATACATACATATATATTATGGTCTATGGACAAATTACATAATTCTATATTTCTTAAATTTGTTTATTTTCTAATTCTTATTAAAGTATTGTAATCATTAATCAATAGTAATGATAATATAGTTTATACATATGTATATAATCCAATTTTATTACCTGAAATTCCAACTAGACATTACTCCTGAAAACTATTATAATATAATCTATATTATAGGAGTAGCAACTTTTTAATACAAATTCGATATTGCTTGTTACAAATATTAATATTTCTCACCTAAGGGCATCATTTATAAAAAAAACTGTCTTGCATGTACAATTACCAATTACCTAAATAAATTATAGACTTGTCATCAAGGTCTCCAGCGCAATTTGAAATAAATTGACATAATTTGTTGGACAAAAAACATCAAAAAATATATTTAAATGTGTCACAAAATTACGCATAGGTCGCAGTGTATAATTATATATTTCTGACTAATTATAGAGATGTCTACAACAATTGCGTGATTATTAAAACTTGTCCTATAATTAAAGTAAATTATTTTGTCAAAGAGAAATTTATTTACGTAATACAGATTAATTATTGACTATTTTAATAATGCTTGAAATCTAATATATATTTTTTATTTGGTTGATATTGTAAATTTTTAAAAGTTTACGATTTAAAATATTCATAAATTAGCTTTAGTATTTTTATTCATTTAATGATGACATCTATTAACTTGATTAGCACACATGTGGCATTTTTAAAATCATATAAAACTCACAATGCAAAATAAATTTCTTTAACTTGGTAGTTTTTTTAAAATTCAGCTTACATTACTTATTATAAATTATTTTCCACCTACAAACGATAATAATGCAAGTAGTTTTCAGAAAGCGTTTGAATTTATAAACTTCTAAGAAATCGTAATCAACATTAAATACAAATTGTAGTGTAAAGCTTATCACTTCATATAATCCAGAATAGAAATAGAGTTATTACGAATGTAAGTTGAAGAAAATTCTATAAAAATGCATACTTATCAATTTTTATGATCTTATTTGAATGCTTTTATACAGCAAACATATGGTTGAATAATTTACTTGAACAAACAATTGACAATATGAATGCAATTATTAACTGCTATACTACAAAGTCACTAATAATTTTTCAAGTTTAAATGATACGGATTTAGTTAAATTAAAATTCTTCTTTGCAAGGCACCTTAAAAATTTATGACTCATTTTTATTACTTGCTAATCAGTAGATTTTGGTGTCTAGTTCAAAGGCGTACTTAAGAAATATATTTTTATTATTAATTAAAATTTATATTTTCACTATTCATAAGATTAAAATCTTATGATTGCACTGAACAAATATTGAAATTTGTGGTTAAAATATTGGTACTGTTTTATCAAGGAACAAAATTAATTTTATTTCCAAGATTAAGAAATGTTTCAACAATTGTGGAGTATAAGCAGCAAAAAACTTTATTTCTTGCAGCAGTCGATTATTTAATAAAAATGTTGTTTGAGAAACTTTATGGTTTTATGTGTGTCTGTAATTAAAAACATACAAGGGTATTTCGGATGCGGTTGAAAATTTATTGTATTTGATTATGTGTTTAAACAACCAATTTTAAGATATAAGAAAGTATTAAAAGCTAATCTATAAACTTCATCGAGGGGTACAATTTTTTAATGATAATAGTCTGTAAACATAAAGCATGTATGTAATACATACCTAAAAAAATATATGTGTGTGTGTATATGTGATTTCGGGCGCATAGATAAACCGATTTGAAAAATTCAAAAAGCAATCGATTCCTATTGATAGGAAGATGTACTGATTAGTTTTTCGCAAAAGCAGAACTAGCGACTTCGGATATATGGAGCAAAAAGTGCTAAAAGTGTCAGTTTTTAAGAGAATGGATCAACCGATTTCAATGATCCTAAAAACATTCGATTCGTAATGATGGGAAGAAGTGGGGATTAGATTTTGGCAACTGCAGTTTTAGCCGTTTCCGAGATACAGACCTAATGGGGCAAAAAATGGCTGTTTTTGAAAGAACTATGCATGTAATTTAAATGTTTTAAAAAACTTTCTGCTTTTGTTGATGAAACTATTGTTTTTGGGGAAAGATTTTATTTTAATATAATTTTTCTTGAATATAGAAAAATAATTCGGATTTTAATTTTAATTCTAACTAAAGTTCTAAAGATCACTTATAATACTTTAAATGATTATACTAATCTAAAAATATTTCTCGAATATTTCATTAACGTAAGGGAAGTTCCCTCAATTTGCCTTAAGGCACAATGCCATACGCCACTAGTTTCAATTTTAGTTTTCTACCAAAGTAGTACGTCAATGGTTTTTTAGATAAACATTTGGCTCGTGTGACTTTCATGTGACGCATTCCCAAAAAATGTCACAGATACGACGAGGTACCAGTTATTATTAATTCGCCTTGATAGCCGCGGGCGTTGGGCCTATCGAAGAAATAGACCTCTTCCAGGAACTCCCGGGCCGCAATCATATGATTATGATAATATAGAGTAAATCCAAATTAGGAATAGAATGAATGAGAATGAAACCAGTAGTGTATGGAACTATAATAGTATTATGCTTAAAGGCAAATAACAGAAACTTCTTGTTTGATTTATTTATACTGGTGGGGATTAGCTTGGTAAATAATACTTACGTTAGTAAGAATTATCATGTCACCATAAAAAAGTAAATAAAAACAAGTTTAATTTACGATATATTCTGATCTTGAATTACATATAATATCTCCATTTTTATTGCTAGAGCCACCAAACAATAAATTACATGTTTTTATATAATATTGATATTTTTCATCTATCGATATAATTAAATAAATTTTCATAATTAGATATAATTATATAATAGTATAGACTCATTAAGCATTTACACTCGTTCAGTTATGAATAATATAAGTAGTTTAATTACAGATTTTATGGAAAATAGTACAATATATTATATTCGTATAATTTAAAAATACCAATAAAATCGGAACTTGATTGATTTCTTATTCATCTTTTTATGAATGGCCTTAATAAATTCCAACTAGAATCGCACGCGATCGTCGCTCATAGACAAAATTCTAATTAGATTACATTAAGAATAGATATTAGGTATACAAAAACACATTCGAACAAATCAAAATAGCACCGCGCGGTTTTGATTCGAGTTAATAGTTAATGGACCGAAACCGCAAACCGTAAAGACTATTTTAAAACTGATTCATAGGAATATAAACCGTCCATTAACTCTTTGTAATTTCCTGTTTAAATTATAATTTTTTGATCTGTGATCGATATACGAATAAATTGTCGAGATCCTGTTCTACTGTCTCGATATCATAAATTATTTAGTGATGTTTTCATGAATGAAACCGAGAACTGATATTTTATAAGCTTCTTTTGTATCTCTATTACTATCCATATAATCATACATATTTGATGATATGAATAATTTAAATTTATTTACATGATCATTAATCGTGGACTTATTAAATTGATTCAGAGAAAGTTGAATAAACTATCCAGACATTCATAATGCTACAATAAAATAAATTATATGGAATAGTTCATAAATTAAAGCTGCGAAACTTTCCGAAATAAATAATGGGTGAATTAAATTAATGAAAGAAAATTTATTTTAAATATTTGTTGTTATATGCTTTGTTGGTATATACCTTTAACTATTATGTTCAAACAATAATAATAAAATTTAATATTATTTAACATTACAATAATCTTCATTTGATATAATTCATAATGAATCTGATATCAGTAATGAATCACTAGTTTTTTATAGTAAAGATCAGCCTGGCCAATTTTTTTGCTATAATTTTTGATGAAGAGTTTATAGTCTAAACAAAAATCCTGAAATATTATAATAATCTGCACCCTTAGGATATACACTGTGCATATTCCGTTCGCCGTTTGGTACCTACTGATTACAGCTGTCGCCTATACTTAATTTAGAAAATAAAAATACAAAAATTACAATTTTAAAATATAAAATTTTGTCCTAAAAAGCCAAATCTGGATTCTTATTGACTGAGTGGATCATCTACACGTATAGAAAGGTACAAGAAAAAATTAATAGGCCTAGTTTAATTATTGTTCTATCTATTTTATTGATATTAAGTATACACTGAATTCATTATCATATTACAACAATGCTTTCCAGACTAATAATAATGTTTATTTCAAATTTATTGTTTACTGAACAAAGCAAAAAAATGTACCTCCAATTAGTCAAGAACAACAAATAAAATTGAATTCCATAAAAATGAACTAAAGAAATCGAAGAAACATTTAACACGGCTCATAATTAATAAAAACTCATAAAAGGAACTGACAGGGTCTGATTAAAATTATGCAAAAAGCTTCGTAATTAATGATAGTAAAATTAATGATATGCAGGCACAGAGTAATTGGATAAAAACGATTTGGTGAACTAAAATAATTAATAACAAATGAACTGAATCCAGTTGGAAATCTCTCATTGCTTCCCATGATATTATCGTAAACGAATTAATAAAATGAGGAACGGCGCTGAGAGGATCGGATAGGTGATGGATATCATTTTATATTTCGATTATTAATTATTTAAATAGAATATAAAAATATAATTCTGGTTGCCTCAAGTTCCGTACCACTATCTGTCCCTGTTGATTGTACAGGGATAGTTTCAGATCTAACAAATTGACTAATTCAGAAATTGATGAACAAGATGATATCCTATTTGCATAAGACGATAAAATAGTACGCAAGTTTTTTTTGAATGGTTTTGAATTATTCAGAACTTAGGAGGTCCTATAAGCTGTTGTGCTAATTTGACTTCATACATCGGTTTTACCCCAAACAGTTGTCTCAACGTAATTTGATGAATATTTTATTGATGCAGCAAAGTCGTATAAGGGCTATTTTCATTGCTGGACATCAGGGCGAAATCGAACCCGGGACCTCTGAAGCAAGTCCTACGTCTCCTTGCTCTAGCCACTTACCCTCGCAAGTAACATGAACTTTATTATTTAAAGATATCGAATGAAAACAGCTGTACATTCGAATGAAAACATCTATGAATCCTTTAAGTTAAAAAATTTCCATAAAATTGAACTATTCTATGAAGCCTTATATAAGACGCACAATTATTTATCTTTCCTAAGTACTTTCAGTAATTTAAATATACTTTTAAAACATCTGTTAATATAACAATTACCAAACTGAATTACAATGAATCATGAATAATTACAAGTTGTCTCATTTTATGCCTTTTGGCAATGTGCTTACGATGATAATCAAACTGTGTGGCATGCAAATTTCACATGGCGGCAAAACGCCTGCAAATTCTGCGCTCACGTTAATGATTTCTGTACACGATTGATGTCTTTCAGAAGAGCAAAGAATATAATTTGAAAATAAATGAACAATGTATAATTAGTGACTCGTTAATTATGATAATTTATTCGTTGATTTGTTCTTGGCTTTGTCATATATCATCATTTCGAACGTCCGAAACCATTGGCTCGTCAGATATTGACTGCAGTTGTGCAAATTTATTATATATTATTTAGTATTATTTATTATTATTATGAAATAATACAGTACATACCAAAGTCGGAAAATGCACGAGTGTTTAAATTTTTTTTATAGTTTTTCTCATTGCGCCAGATGTCAGTCATCTGGATTCTTCTTCCAATTATTCTCTATTGAAATGTGCTCACATAATTAAAATTTTCTAAATTTTAGGAGTTTACTAATGACGAAAAATAACAATAAAAGGCTTCTGTATAAAATTTCCGAGATGTGACGATCATTATAATCATTAGGCAACTAGAAGAATTGTGTTTTACCAAATGAGAATTTAAACGTTGCCTTGTTACAAAAATTTAATTGTTTCAGTAGACAATTTATAATTAATTACACTACGAATCCTAATATGAAAACATTAAAAATATATCAATTCTTAAATTTCATTCACTAAACAATGAATATTAAACTACAACTTTCAAATTATAATTATTCCAGAATGATGTAAAACAATAACACTCATTTGCTGATTTAGAATTTTGTATCATTATTTTAAGGCAGGAAGATAGAAATCTCATGACAGTAGTTTGTTTAGCGTTTGTTTTATTTTAAAACGATTAAAAATCTATTAAATGGTATTTAACGATTTTAATTTCTTTGTCATGTGTTTTAGAATATACTTAAAATAGGCAGCTGTCGTTTGAAAGAAAATTATGTTAGATGTAATAAGGCTTGCTTTTGCAGCATATTTAAAAAACAATTTACTGGATTACTCGTACATTTAGATATAATTGTATTTAAAAAGCACACAGGGAGCGTAGCTAATAAACTAAGTTGCTAAAATACTATTGAGTATTTTATTATTATTGTAACTTCACCAATTTGCAAAATTTCATTCGATTTTTGATAAAACTATTGTAACAAGTGCATGTATTATTAAGACGATAACGATTTTATCTCTATTGATTTCATACCAATTTTTTTTCAACTCCAGTTTTGTAAAACGTCCCTCACATATGCATTTAACATGTATATGCTGGATAAATTAAAAATACCATGGAATTATTACCTTTATTGGTGTGAGCACTGTTGTTTAGTTTACGAAACCTCAATATAATTTTTAAATATACGTCATTTAATTGTTTAATATGATGGTAATTTTAAATTAAATTAATTTTTTTCATGAGAACTTACACCTGGGTGAGGTAAAAAAGACAAACTGAATTTTACCCTGGCAAAGATGTGAACAATAAACCGTAGAAAATAACTTATATCACAAATTTATTGATAAATTTTGTATTACGAAAAAATTGAAATTTCTATATTGTGAGAAATTATCATGAACAACCAATTTAGCACTTTGTCATATCGATTGAAGTGCAACACCTACTGATCATACGTTAATACTTGATCGATAACATCACTATCTATTAATAATGTTCAGTAAATGGACCTAAAGATCAGAATTCTACGAAAATAATTAAATTTGGTTATAATATGCTATATATACCTACATATGTACATACATAAGCAACAATATATTTGATGGACAACTTTCGAAACGAGAATCTTCCAAAATTGAAAAATCCTCCAACTAATTACATCTCATTATGAGAAATTGACATAAAAAATCAATTTCTTATTTAAGCAAAGATTGATTGCCATATAAATTGAAAATACCAATACGAATTAAAAAAAATATCAATACATGTCAAACGCAATACTGTGTCGATTAATAAGGGGCCAGCGTGAGATCCCATCGGGCAAAAGAGGTTTCGTCGTCTCCCACAACCGAACATTACATACATATTTCTATTAAAATGCAAATTCGTAATGAGCAACTCGCCGGGCACCAAATATAGTGTAAACAGACGGACGTTCTAATAATAAGGCGATTCCTCATCGGCCACCAATGAGTTGTTAATCAGCCAAATTACCTACAGCGTACAATGAGAATCACTTAGCATATTATAATAATCGTCCGTCCGAGGAGTCGAGACCTCAAAGAAACAATAAATCTAGCAGCGGTGCCCCCTTAACGAGTGTTTACATTAATAAATATTATTTAATTTATTATCTGCGCGCACGGAGTGAGGTCTCGGCATATGGTTAGATGAGAACGATGGTTCTTCTTAGCATTTTTCTGGCCACTATCCTCCAGGTACATGTGCAGACGAAGACGCGCGTTTCGGTTCGTGATTGATTGCAGTGGAATCGCCGGGAAGTTTTCGAAATGATCAGAATTGAGGTGACTTTCGAGATATCATATATTAATTATAAGTACATATTTCGCAGGTATCGTCCAGGAAGAACCAGTAAATTGATAACGCAAAAATCCATGTTGTTAAGTAATCGCGCATTAATTTTTTTATATTAAATTTAATTTATTTTTTTGTTATAAAATACAAGATAAAAAAAAGTTTTCTGCATTTTTTCCTTATTGTTTCAAACATGATCACCAGTAGACCCACTTGGCTAAACACAAAGAGTTTTATAGAATTTGAATAGCAATTTAGTAAGTGACACACACGTATAGAATATATATATATATATAATAATATTAGGGTGGTCCTTAATATGGAAATTTTCGAATTTTCTTGTTCCCAAGGGCTCAAATGGTTCCAAATAGATAAAAAACTATTCTCTGAAAGTTTTAGCTCTTAATATTAACTTTTAGATAGCGCGCAATTCAATCAAACTTTGTATGGAAATAACGTGGAAAAAAATTGAAAAATAAAAAAAAAAATGTTTTAGGTATAACTTAGCGACAAATGAATGAGTTTTATTCATTCATTTGTTTGCTAAATTACATCTAAAAACATTTATAAAATATTTGAAAATTTTTCCATGCTATTTCCATACAAAACTTTGATTGAATTGCGCTCTATCTAAACGTTAATAATTAAGAGCTATTAAATTAAGAGCTAAAACTTTCAGAGAATAGTTTTTTTATCTATTTGGAACCAATAGAGCAAGGAAATTCGAAAATGACCATTTTAAGAACCACCCTTATATATATATATATATATATATATATATATATATATATATATATATATATTCATATTATTATTTAGTTGGTTCCTTTCACCTCAAGAATTAATAAAAAAAATTTACATTTACAATACCTGAAATTAACAATACATAAATCTGTATTAGTACAGTTATGTTATAGTACAATTCAATAACGTAGACTTAAATATTATAATGAAAATTACTAAAGTAATCAACAGTACCCACAACCAAAAAAGCGAAAAAATTCACTTTATGCCATTTCTCTCCCAATAGCGACGTCGTAAAATTTTTTCTCTCTACTTTCAAATATTGTTGTTCAAAAATTCTTAACTTTGCTCGTTTTTTTGAGATATCGATGGTGGACCTTTATACCAGCGGACCTTTAAGTCCGCTTTAACCCTACTGGTAGTTATTAATTCTGATATAAATTTAATACTATTCAAATGTTTTAAAACAGGTTTAAACACTCGTGATATACAGATCTTAATGATATTTATCTTGCTGTAGTATTAAATCCAAATCGAATTATTTTTACACACGTCATAAAATAGATAAGGCGATAATTGATCACTCTTTATCTGTTTTGTAATTGTTTCCATCAATCCTTTATGGGTTAATTTAAAATTCAAATAACAAACTAACTGGGCAGACGCACAGGCTAATCTTACGCAATAATCATTCGCGAATGGCGAAACGTCCCATGCTCCCATACGCATGTGTGACAGCCCCGAGTGCGAGAGTGGGTCCCTCGCCGGTAACGCAAAACGCCCCGGGGCGATAGATGTGAGACACGGAATCAATTAACAGAACGAGAATTTGACAGACGCAATTAACATTTTAAAACCATTTGTAATCCGGAGTCCGACGGACTGACGGAGGATCCGGGAGGAGAGGTCTTTGTGAATTTCAGAGGACGCTAAAAATTGAACCTGAAGACTTTGTACTAGGGAATGCAATACCGATAGAAAATTTCAATACCGGTATTTTGGTAATTTTTTATTTTAAAACCGGAATACCGGTAAATTACCGGTATTTTTATTATCTTAAACAAACGTAAACAAAATTGAAAGTTACTAATACAAATATAAAAAAAATGTATATACAACCACAACTATATTCAACTAAACAGCAACAACAATAAAATAAAACAATAAGTTTATTTTTTTAAAATAATAATTTAACAAAATTATATCCAATTTAATTAATTCATTATCACTATCGAGTATATTGAGTACTTTTCACCAAAAACAAACTTATGACTAAGAAAGACGAAAATCTCATAAAAAATCATATTACATTATTATAATAAATTGTATTGTCTGTGTCCGATGTGTTAAATTAGCATAATCTACAATATTTTAAAAAAAATTGTTTTCTACACTAATTTAGGATCGGATACTTTATCGAGATAAATAATAAGTTACTATAACTGTTGAGTATTGTTATTATACTTAAAACAATGTGATGCTTCAATAGTATTTTCAAACTTTGAAACGTTTTCGAAAAATCGGGCGGTTTACCGGTAATTCGGTATACCGGTAAACCGGTTTTGTATTCCCTACTTTGTACTAAGGTAGTTCCTAAATTTTTTTATTAAGGTATATATAATACTAATGTAATTTACTTCCACCATAGGATATATATATATATATATTATATATATATATATATATATATATATATATATATATCTTGAGGATTTTTTGTTCGACGTTCAAACATATTGAAATGAATAAAACAGCCAATGCGTCGAATGTAAAGATTTATTTTAATTTTTTATACGTTTCGAGGCTAGATGTGTCTCATCATTCAGCTAAAAAAAATTTCTATTATATATATATATATATATATATATGTTTGTGTGTGTGTGTTCCATGGTTAAAGGTTAAGCGCACTGTCTTGTGTGGACAAGGGCGTGGGATTCAAACGTAGTAGTCATATCAATTTTTACTTGAACATATAAGATCACAAATATGTTTCCAATTTAAAATAGCCCATTTCGGATACTACGGTGTGAAATGGCAATGGGAATTCTCTTAAACTATTCTTCCCTGAGTCGAGTGGAGTTTAACACACGGACTGCCCTAGGGCGGTGCAACCTGTTATTTATATATTTTATTTGCTGAAAATCCGGGGAAAAAATCTTCGTAAATATCAGCATGTGCTAAAATTGAGCTAAACACATTGGCACTCTAGCATTTCTTAAGGTATGGTCATAGACGATTCTCAGTTATACTGAATTATATTTTTTTAGAACATTTTTTTTATTAATTCTTGAGGTGAAAGGAACCAACTAAACCTTCGCCCTGGCAAAGGTGTATATTATTATTATTATTTTTTTTTTATTTCTGTTAATTTTAACAATCAGATTACAATACAATCTATAAGTTAAAAGTTATGGTATTGAAAATCAAAATCAAAAAGAAAAAAAAAAATAGAATAAAGGAAATTAAAGAAAAGAAATAGAATAAATGAATGAATAAATAATAATTAAAATAATAGTATTAATAATAAAACGATAAACAATAATAAATAATAATTAAAAATAACTTGTTTGAAAATTTTCCTGTGCGAAACAGGGAAATTATGTTGTTGACGGTAGATCGCTGGGCCATTTTCTTTTCAGGCGTTTTAAGGTGTATATAATAAAAATAGTAAATGAGAAAGAAAATGTAGTTAAAAAAGCAATTTAACAAAAAAAAAAATTAAATGAATGATATATATATATATATATATAATATATTTATATATAAATCAATATATATATATATCATATATAAATATATATATATATATATATATATATATATAAATCAATTCATTTAATTTTTCTTTTGTAAAATTGCTTTTTTAACTACATTTTCTTTAAATTATATATATATATATATATATATATATATATATAAATGATAAAAATAATGAATAAAAAAAATATATATATATATATATATATATACATATATAAATAATACTACTTACATCTCGTTCTAATATGATAAATGATTACACAGTTCTGGTTTCGAGCAAAACATAACATGTGCTTAATTAACCTGCATCATCGTGATAATAATAATTAACATTATAAATATTCGATTAGTGATTCATTTAGAAATTGAGATTTTATAAACATTGAAGTTGTTAACTATTCTAATTTATGTCTTTTTTCTTATACTTTACTGTTTGCATAACAACTCAAAATTGGCATATCCTTTCGACAACTCGTCCAGATAAGATTTTTACCAAAGTTTGATATTCTTATAAGATCCAAAATATAGAAACTAAGGTTTTAAATATTCATCGACACATATGCATTAAATAAAGAAAATAATTTAGCGGCGTAATATTTTAAATAATTCTATTCAACATGGTGTTATGCTTTTTGATTATATTCATGCATACGGACAATAAATAATTCCTTATTCTATTAACTAAACTGCTCACCAAGTACATGTAATATATTGCTGAGCCTGGCAAGAAATTTGTTCACAGGAATAATTAATACTCATTATTATTACTCACACGAGAGTGTCTACATGCGATCAGTGGCGGCTGTTCAGAACAGACAAGTTGTTTACTAATTTTTTAATAATACGTTTTGAATTTAAAATTAATTTAATATGTAAAAATACATTTAGAGTAATCACTGCGGTGAATGATGAATCTATTCAATTGCTTGAAAATTGATTAAAAAATCAGTTAATGCCTTCTGGTGCTTTTACATTTACAGGTATGGCCTAAGGGATGCTCAACTGATACTCTATATCAGAGGTCGGCAACGCGGCGCCCGCGGGCGACATGGGGCCCCCGATCAACTTTAGATGCGCCCTCGGTTAATGTAAATGTATGATAATCTTAGCATAAATCAATTTCACATAGAGTCTATATACTCCTAAAAATAATATCATACAAATTAAAAAAGGGTTCTTGTGGCTTAGTAAAACTGATGACTTCTAATCAGAATTTCCAAGTCCTATATCCACTTCGGATGACCCGATCTCAAGCAGTAGTGATATTGGTTTTCACTTGAAAATATAGGTAGCAATATGTTTCCAAGAGAATATGTTTCCAATTACCTTTAGGGGCGTTGGTGCAATATCCTAATTAGAAAAGCGACTGTGTCCTTCTAATAAAGCTCAGTAATAAAAATAAAAACTTTCTCATATAGTAAGTGCAATCAATAATTGTCAGTAAAAATATCGTTTTTAGAAATAAGCTTATCGTTTTCAGAAATTAAGCTTATAGAACTTCCAATAGTGCTGATTGCTGCAAAATAAATATGAATCGAAAGTGAACTTGGAAGCTGAAAATTCTTGACCAAACTTAATTGGTTGATTAATTTTTAAGTTTTAATTGATTTACGTGATAGAAAGTTAAAAAAATTCGCCCCTGAATATAATATCTCGACGTAAGATTTTCAGCGAAAATTTACAATGTGCCCGAACGATTCGCATAGTCGACAAACAACTCGTTTTCTTGAATAGTCGAGTGTAATGCTCGAGGAGCACGCACTAATGAACGTGTAATGCATTTATTAAAATACATAAGTAAGGCTATAATCATTTATATAAAAACTTTTAAATATAGGTAAACGAGGGCTGCAAACTACAATCCCGATTATTTAACAATATGTGTCTTTACAATACAATGGTCCTAAGCAGCTAATTTTAAGAAGCATTTACAATTTGTGCTGTTTTTTGCACAATTTTATCGTTTTTTTTAACAAAAAATAATACAGTTTAAAGTATTAGTATGAGTTTAAATATAGGTTTTATTTAATAATTCATATTGATGCTAACTAAGGTTTAACTCGATTTCGTTTAATTAGTTCTGCTAGTATTTAATCAAATTGCAGAATAAAACTAATTCAATAATTGCCGTGCATTTTCAAATTTGTCTAATTATCCTTACAGTAATTTAATGACTCAATTGCAATATACTTCCTTTAATCCTGCCATGTCCCTTGTATAAAATTTTCTAGAGGGTCCGATGTTGCGGTTTGCGGTCACTAGACCCTATATTTTCTTCGAACTAATTAGCTTTAATAAACTCGCGTCTGTTATATTGCTCGCAATTAGAGATTGTATATGATTGGATTCATTAATTAGTTCAAGACTTGGGCGAAACAGGAAAACAAATATTAAATTAAAAACAAAAGTAAGAGTTAAGAAACACTTGACTAAAAACTAGAACATTGGTTATATAATCAGTTTATCATAGGTCACTTCATTGCATGTTTATTTTACAACAATATATGTATAATAGCTTCTGCTTTATTACTTTAATTTTACTACTGGAAGATTGTATACATAAATGTATTCACTTATAAAATGCTAAAGCAACTAATAAAACACACAGTCGGTATATACGAGGAATATGTTGTAAAATCTCATTAAAACGAGGAAATGCACGAAGCGAAGGTATTCGACCTGATTCTTGAGCTTTTTTCATGTCTGCTTTGAAATAAATGAAAATTGATTTTCATGGATTTGGATCAAATTATTGTCATTGACTAGATAGACATGACACATTCTTAATATTATATTATGGGTTCATCACAATAAAAAAAATTGATGTGAACAAAGAGTACTTGGGAATCAATCTGCCCTTAGATCAGATAATATTGTTTTTTAATATATACATAATATATTATATAAGAAGATAATATTATCTTTAATTCGGGAAATATGATACCTCAAATTTCGTTTTACTCAATTCTATTTACTATAAGATAATAATTCATAATCATAATAAGCTCTATGTTAGATTCCAAAGTAAACCTATGACAAAATTGCAAATAATAGAATAACGGAGAACGGTCACTTGGCTATGGAAATTTTAATATTCGTAAAAAAACAAATTTTATTGATTTTTCACAATCGATATAACAGAAAAATTTACATTATAATAAAAATTTCTATTTCGCCCATGTTCCAAGTATCTACATTTGGCTTACGTAATCAGGAGTATGGAATAACCAAAAAAGCACCCAACTAATCAAGACAGAAGCAATGGTGCACAAAAAACTATTTTACCCAGATTCAACATTTACCAACAAATCACGACATTCCAGTTTAATGTTTAGTTGTAATTCAAATTTATTTAAATTCAATCTGCATTCTGACACCAACGCTCGGCTATGACATTATCGTGGATCACTTCTTCGCCTCTATATCAGAACTAATCTAATTGCAAAATATTCTTGTTTGCACATGCGACTATAATTCTTGAATATCAATGAAGCAGTTTATTGGAGCATCTAGAATTATAGTATCATTTATTGATTTATGATAGAAGTAATTAAGAAGAGATTAAAGACGTCCTTTAATCCGTTCTCCCAGAGATCACTCGCACTGATTCCTAATTTGGATCCCCCAATAGCTAACTATTAAAACATAATTATAATAGATTTATATAAATATCAAAGTTTTATATATACTTAGTTTTTATAATTTGGCACGCGCCCGAGTATATTTTTAACAAATTAGAAAAATAAATATCAAAAAATGCCATATGACGAGTAGCGCCTAAAGTTCTATTAGCGAGTATCCTTCTTTTTTCTTATTTTTTCCGAAAAAATCATCAAATTATTATAATTAACCTGTAATAAATACCACCACGAGAGAGGTATAACAGGAGGCTGCAAATTAGGCCCAGGCAACCGTCATAAAATTAATGAGGAACTAATTCAGTTTTTGAAGTTTTCGACAACGCAGTTTATGGTATGATAAATTATTGTACTATATAACCTTAGTTAATAAATTTTATACCTGCACAAACGATAAAAAAGAAATAAATAAATAATTTGTTGACTATAGATTAATATACAAAGGATCTATCAATTAGTACAAACGTTTGCTAGCATACAAACATTTTTTAAATCAAATGTTACATATTTTTAAGAAAGCTTTCCATTAAAAAATGAACGATTTCAATAAATCCTAATTAAAAATTAGTTTATCTATTATTTTCAGTGGCAAATGATTAATTAGTATCTTACACAAGAGAATCAAAATGTGCAATGCTAGAAAGTAATTATATTTTATTACGTGATTGTAAAATAAAATTTTGTATTGCGAGATTTAACTTGAAATTGTAAAGAAATATATCAAATAAATGCAAATTACCAAAATATAAATTTAGAAAGTATATTAGACAATAGACAATTGTTTATTTACGTTAGAACATTTTTCCTATATTCGATAAAAA
>NW_020537758.1:25447266-25521994 GCF_003426905.1 Ctenocephalides felis | reverse complement strand
GTGTGTCATCATTCAGCACGTTAACAAATTCAAACCAGGCAAAAATGTCAAAATTAAAGATAAAATATATGAAGTAAAAGTAAATAAACTATAAATTTAAATAAACTAAAAGTTAAATAGTAAAATTATGCAGTCAGTAACATGATTTACAAGTTGTAAAAAAGATCATATACATGAATAATAGATAAATAATCCTTTATTTTTAGATAAATTTTATTAGTTTCTATTTCAAACAATTAATCCAATAAATAAAAAACTATTAGTTTTTCTATAGATGTTTAAGCCAGTTGCTTGTTAACTAATATTGATTCGAGATACGTAGTTATGGTATAAAATAAATTTCACAGAATTTAAATTAACAAATGTCAACAGATCACGAATGTGGCAAATGTTTGAACATTGTGCAAACATATGTTACCCTAACATTGAGTAATTGATTTTTTTTATTCTCTTTATTGAATTACAATCTGTCTTTACAAAAAGGAAAACATTCAGTAATTTTGATGATATATGAAATGTTAAACATTAGATCTAAAAGGTTACCCAGTAGTAAGCCATTTCAATTTTGATATATTAAATTTAAATTTTGTGATTATATAGAGTAAGAGTAATTGATTTGCTATCTCAATTCGTAGCAGTCAAATATTAACTAAAATATGACTCACCTATGCGATCTATCTCGACAATTTTGAACACCAGTTAAGACACTGAAAGTCACTTCAAATCACTAACACCTCTTTTTGAAACAAAATCTTTTCGAAACAGCAAAAATCACAAAAATTGCGTTGTCACAACAAAAAAAAATCAGGACTTTGGAGTAAATAAAAAATAATAGTACGGAACTAAATTTATCAAGACAGCACCCACCTTTATCGGTTTGTGCTTCGGACCTGACTGAATAACTCGTCCCACCTTCAAGCTCGTAAAACATGAGTTACATCGCGAACGAGGATAAAAAAACGTGCGCGGCTCCGGGGCCCCCACTTTCGTGTTCGGCTGACCACTCCTTGAAGTAACCTAAGCCAATAAGGGGGCTCAGAGTTGCCTGGCGGGACTGACTTTCCGACGACCGAGATCGTCCAATTTGGATGTGATTTACGTAGTGCCATAACGAGAACGACGAACGATGATGAGTGAGTTTTTATTAGGCGGTTGGGATAATAGTAGAGTATTGGTTTTCCTAAAAGTTTAATAATGTTAATGAAAATATGTTCATTTGTTACATTATTAATATTGTTGGAGCTTTGCTCCAAAGTAAGTCCTGTAATATGATAGCACCACATTTAGTTTACTACCCATCTCTCGATAATTGGATTTTTATTTTGAAACTTTTGCTTCCGTGCTTCCTTGTTGTTTGTTTTCCATTCCTCGTATTAAGTTTCAATTCGTGGAAAGTCCTGCTTCATGTTCAATTATCTTTGATTTTGTCTTTTAGACCTTGATTGGCCCAGTTCCTTTCAGTATGTAGCAGAATTATGTTCTCACATTATTTTATACTAATTGTGAAAAGTTTTTTTTGCACGGTTCTATGGAATTGGAGAAAAAAGCAGTGCATGATTGATCATTTAAGCAACACTAATATATCTATTTATTTTGAACATAATCACACCTTGATTAAATACAAGATACAAAAGTTTTCCAATTTCATTATTATTGTTGGCTCAGCCGTAGGTTTGCGTTTAAGAGCTACGAGACCTGAATCAGAGGTTTCGGGTTCGATACCCACTTCGAGCAGCCTGTTGTCAGGCAGCAGTGACAACGATTTTCACTTGGAAATATAGATAGTAATATGTTTCCAAGTGAAAAGCCCTTGCCCGGCATTGCTGCACCAATAGAAAGTCAGCCCTATTAGATTAATTCTAATAACAAAAAATTATCAAATATGGATGGATTAACCACTGGGTTACCATCTAAAAAATACGAAGTAAGAAGAAGTTTCAGCCCAACAGCTCATAGAACATAAGGTTCTGATTGCTGTTAAAAATATAAAGAAAAAAAATTATTATTGTTATTTTTTGTTATTTAGATTCTTGAAAAAACCTTAGAATGTTACTGCGGTTTTCATCAATAAAAATGTTTTTTTTTATTTAGTAAAGTCTATAATTGTCGTGAGATAAAAACGTTATTATGCACAATAATGTGCTATATACCAATAGTGATAAAATATGAAGCTTTCTTGTAATATTTATCAATTCAAATAGTAACAGTTCCTAATATTCTTAATCTATTTTAAAAGCATATAAAAACATGTGAATGCTTAATTTCAAATGATGAATCCAGAAAATTACATCTTTTCATAGACCAATGTCAAAAGTATTTTACATCATGTCATGCCAATGCTTATACTGTGAACCTTGAAGAACATTAAATTAAGACCTTTAAACAAACTAAATTCATTGACTTCATTGTTTTTAATCAATCTTTTACAATAAATTACTTTATTTACTTATTTTATCGCACACATTATAATCCTCATCCGAGCGAATTTTAATGAGAATGATAGAAGGACCACTTTGAATAAATTTATATAATGGATTCTTGTTGCTGTTTGTTATTGACAAAATTAAATTTTCAAGGTAAAAGGATTTAAAAATGCACTAATGCAGAATTTGGAATCAGACAGAACAAAACAAGATTGTGAGATTGATGTTTATTACTTTGATATAATTTTTTAAGATTTTTTTTGTTAACTTCGGTACAAAGTCATCGTAGAACACAACTTTGGATTTTTTAGACTCTAAACTTACTTGTAATTTGTTAGTGAGAAAGTTTAAAATCAACTAAATAGTTTAAATAAAAATTCTAAAAATCATATTGTGTATTAATATGGTTCAGTCCTATAATTTTTAAAATCATTAAAAATACAATAATATACCTGATCTAATTATTTGCATATCTTAAATTATTTATTCAAATCATATTCGAAGCAAACTGTTTAAAAATTATACTAATTTGGCATGCGTTATTATTTTTTACATTTGGTTTTCTAATTACAAATGATTCATTCGGCCTACGACCATTTAAATTGATATGTTGTGTAATAAATTCCATTGTGTTTGTTCATCGCAGTCGAAACAGATTGAAATTAAAATATTTTTTGAATATAAAATAGTAATTAGTGTTTTTATATGCCAGTTAATCATTATTATCTATATTTTAAAACATACCATGACAAAAAGTGTGTTCTACTTTTGGTTATTAATTTTATGCAACATCAGTGATTGCAGTTTTAATTTTAATATTTATGGATGATTAGATATGGTGTCATAATTGTTGCATGATTTTGAGATTGGAATAATCGATTTTGAATGGGGGTCGGATTATTTGAAATGCGCTTTTAAATCACTATCACTTTGAAATTAAATAATAATGATTGCTAGGATTTTATACACTTGTAGGATGTATATTATTTAGGAAGGATTGCTGAAAAAATTACTCTACTCCTCTTAATAAATCTGAGGCTTTATATGCCGGAAAGTATTTTGCTGACTCTATACTCTATAGAGTATAGAGTATATATACTCTATATACTCTATACACTATACTCTATCTTTACTTTTACCGAAGAATCAAGTTACCTAAAAAATCTTTCTTTTTGATTAATTTTTTTTCTAATTTATTAAATTATTTTAATGAATATATTTTCTTAAAATCAATACCCTAATAATCATAAAATTCTGCTGTTTTTTTTAATACATCGAAACTTAAAATAAAAATTATATGCATTATGAGAAAACAGAGGGTACCTATGGATATAAATAAATACTTTGCAGTAATATATAGCAAGTCCAATTTGTACTCCATGGGATAAATTAATTAAAGTATGCCCAAATTAATAAGAAAATAACTGAATAAATACAACTTATTGATGTTTTTTTAAAGCCTGATTTTTACAGTTTTTTATCTTATACTATGACTTAGCCCAGTCAAAAATCAACCAAAAAGCCTCTTTTTAGAACTGTGTCATGAAAAAACAATACAAATATTTTGAGAATCATTATAGGCGCATGTATCGATGAAAAAAGGGTATTGATATAAATAAATACCTCATAAGTAATTAGTTTCACATGAAGCTTCCATCAATTTTTTTCTATATTTATTTTGTTAAAAAATTCTCGAGCGCATCGAATGTAAGTAAGGCGCCTCGTACAAATTACGAGACAATGACTTTGCGGTCTATACCGAAGCGTTTCAAATCGCAGACAAGCGGGTAGAAAATACAAGTTCAAAGTCGAAAAAGTCGAAAAATCCTATTGCCATCGGTTTCCAAACAACTTAAAAAAATCTGTGATTCCCTTTTAGTACAAAAAACTTACTTACATCAACACACATTAAATTTTTTTCATATAAAATCTGTGAAAAATTATATGAATAAATACATTGTTACTGTACATTTAATACACACTTTTTTCTAATACATTTTTAAATTAATTACAACGTCCATATTTTGATAGCAGAATTATATAATAGTTTTGCATTGAGATTGCTTTGATATTAATATTCATAAAACATTCTTAGGATAACTATATATATATATTTTGAAATTTTTTTTTAACAGTAATCAGAACCTTACGTCCTATGAGCTGTTGGGCTGAAACTTTTCCTTACTTTGTATTTTTTATATGGTAACCCAATGGTTAATCCATCCATAATTGATGAGTTTGTTATTAGAATTAATCTAATAGGGCTGACTTTTTATTGGTGCAGCAATGCCGAGGAAGGGCTATTTTCACTTGGAAACATATTGCTATCTTTATTTTCAAGTGAAAATCGTTATCACTGCTGCCTGACATCAGAATGCTCAAAGTGGGTATCGAACCCGGGACCTCTGATTCAGGTCCTGTCGCTCTTAACCGCTTACCTATGGGCGAGCCCAACTATATTTATGAACACTTTCTTTTCTTCGTTGAATCAAGATTGAAGCCATTTACGGTTGTTAGTTGGTGGTTCGATGACAAGTATTAACACCAAAATTACTTTTATTGTCAGAATCGACTTTTATTGCTAGTAGTATTTTGTTATGATTTTTTTTTTCATTTCATTTTCGCATTTTGTCTTAGCTAAATTAATTTTTCTTTATCTGTTTTTTATCTTATAGCAACCCTTCATGTGACTACCATTGAAATGGAAACCAGTGGTATCATTACCAATGAAATTTATCCACGATGTTAAAGACCAGCTATATAACCCAGACCCGTTGTCAAATATAAGTACTTGCATTCTGCCAAGCAAGCATGTAGTGTAAATATATAAACAAATATTTAGAATTACATAATTTTTGACCCCGACAGAGCACTCGGCTGCAGTGAATCTGAGGAACAAAGGAATTTTTCTCATCGTCAAAAATATATCAAGGTATATCACACATTTTAGCCACATTCGACAATAGTAAATACAAGCACTGAAAAATAACGATACAAATTCATTGTACACCTTTAATAGTGTACAAATTTTTAAAAGCTTACTAGTTTAATATTTAGTTTTTTTACCTTTTTGTGTTTTCCATATATCATACTGTAAAGAACTACATCATTGGAAGCAGATCTTAGCTTTTTCTTTGTTCAATTCCAAGCCATGCAATTGATTTTATATCTCTTGTAGATAGATGATTTAGCTCGGTTATATAAATATGATTTGTTTTTAAAAGTGTGAGTTCGGTACGGTTAGGACAAATTGTATGGGTACCGCTTTGCCTTTTTCGGGTAAAGATACTAATTTTCATTATTCTGTTCAATATTAATATTTTTAGATTTTTACTACCGTCATGGTTTGAGAAACTTTGCATTACCAAATTAGTTATATTAGATTCATTAATATTTCACATTCAAGGGGAAAATGCCGACAAAATATCTCAATTTTTGCATGGTTGTTCCCTTTTACCGATAATACCGATTCCCATTGATTCTGTCAGAACTAAATTGATCCATGGTTCCTCTTCATTTACGTTTTTATTAACGACAGTTGGCTAACAATGGATATTCCTTATTTTTTTATTTAAAATATTGTAAAATCATATTTTATATTAGTAGAATGGACTCATGGTTAATTGGTTTACCTGATTCCAGATCGATATACTGGGTAATCCATCTAAAATTAACGGATATGGAGCAAATTAAAATTAATTTACAGCTATTTATCTTGAATGTGATTGATTAATAACAGACTTAAATATATCTAGTATGTAAATTAACTTGTGAATTCTTATATATTAATTAAAAATATTTTTGTGATACTGCTTCCTTATTTCCACAATTATTTTTTGGTATTGAAATTGAAATTATTTGGATATTTATACCTTATTAGGCATTTTTGCATTTGCCTATATTAACAGTCTTCACTTATTGGATTTTCTAAAAATTAGTTTTTGATGAATAGTAAAAGTGACAAAATAATGAGAATATTGTGTGTATAGTGTACAATACATTTATAAAAGTATAGCTTAATTTTTTTTGCATTAATTTTGTGTAAAATAAAGTGACTGTGAAGAAATGTGTAAGTTTTAAAATATAAGAATTAAAATATTCTTAAAAACGTGTTTGAAAATGATTTTATATTGCGCTTTGATGCTGATAGTCTTTTGTTTCCTTTTCAGACTGTTCCTGCTCAACTTTTACCAATTAATTATTTTACCTTTAATTATTTAATTTTGCATAACAATGATAGTATTGAATTTACGTAAATTATCTTAATTACTTATAACAAAAATTTATCACTCAATACAACTCAATTTTAAAGCTTTGTAAAAAAACACCCAGAAAAAATTTATTACTTCAACAAAAGGTGTAGACTATTATTTACAACTCAACTACAAACGAGGGATCTATCTTCGCAATCTGTCTATTCCTTAATTAGTTATAAAACATCATGGTCCGAATGTTATACATCAATTATTATCTATCCCAAATAATAATCCAAATTTACGATTTTAGAAAGGTAAACATAAATAAGTCGATCTAATAAATATATTTAGCGCGTTTGCCATATGCCTTGAGGCAGAAGACTCAGTCAGGTAATCAGGAATAGAGGGAAGGGCCCAGGATGGGCTTAATCGGCTTCATAAATTTATAATATATGATTGCCGGTTATAAATGACATTTATTTTACGTATATCAAAGTGAAATTAGCTTGTTAACTTGAGCCAGGAGGTGTAAAGCGATTTGAGTAGATCTAATCATAATTTAGATATCATTTCCCATATTATATATATATTATATATATATATATATATATATATATAATATATGTATATATATATACAAGATGTTCCTAAAGGGCTCTTGTTTTACGTCAATTTTTTATCTTTTACTCGAATTTTTTTTATTATAAAACTATCAACAATTTTACAATCCTACTTAACGCGCCAATTTATGATACAACATACTTTGGTACAATTTTAAAAAAAAATGCCTCTGAAAATAAATTTAATATATTAGTTCAACAAAAATATTTTAATTATTGAAACATTAGTGCAATTGTAATTGGTGTCATTATTTCTGACTGTGGTTCTAGAAATGGATCTAAAGCTCTAAGTTGCGCTTAAAAGCTCACAATTTCTAAACTACATAGAATAATTTCTTGTCTAACTTTTTGTCGTGGTTGTTACGATCAATTCTATCGTCTATCACCCCATTTCGGGTTGACGTTGAGTTCTGGGACACCATGTATAATTTTTATTTATTATAGAAATCAATGAAAATAAAACTTTTTTCTATTTTGCATTTCAAAAGTGGTAGCATAAATTTATCATGTCCCAATACAAAATTATACCTCGTCCAGACGTCGTCGTATCTGTTATTTATCCACATCTTGTTATTTCTGATCTCCTTCTCTTTTGCAATGTCAATTGAAACCAGTGATCTGATAAAAACGCAATTGAATATCAGAAAAAACTGGCTATCAACTCGGTCGTGTGCAAATACAATTTCAAATCCACATCATCCGCAATGCGATTGTCTCATAAAATCATAACGTAACGGATAATGCAGGCGTTTCCAAGGAATATTCAGCCAGAGCCTAAAATAATGTCGGTCCTAATATATAGAGTTGGTCCTTATGATTCTTGTTCTTGTTCTTCCATTATTTTTTTAACCATCTCATAAAAATGATCAAAATCTTGGATGTCGCTTGTTGCATTAGCAAAATTTCTTTGTTTGTTCTTAGTAAATGTTCTATATAAATACGATGCGGTAATGGATACAATTTGATTGCCTACTTTATTTATTCCATAAGATACGAGGTTTATGTAGAAAATTACTTTCCCAAATTATTGATTATTTAGTTTAGGTTTACTAATGTGTTATAATACATTATTGGGCTCGCCCGTAGGTGAGCAGTTAAGAGCCACGGGACCTGAATCAGAGGTCACGGGTTCGATACCCACTTCCAGCAGCCTGTTGTCAGACAGCAGTGACAACGATTTTAACTTGGAAATATAGATTGCATTATGTTTCCAAGTGAAAATAGCCCTTGCCCGGCATTGCTGCACCAATAAAAAGTAAGTCCTATTAGATTAATTCTAATAACAAAAATCATCAAATATGGATGGATTAACCATTGGGTTATCATCCAAAAAATATGAAGTTAGGAGAAGTTTTAGCCCAACAGCTAATAGGACGTAAGGTTCTGATTGCTGTTAAAAAATATATAATAATAATAATACATCATTGGAAAGGTCAATTCTTAGTCTGTTTTTCCACAAAATCACCTTTTCTGTCAATACATTTTTTGAGTCCTTAATCCAGTTTTGGTAGCCCGCCGCAAAGACCTCCTCCCCCCAGCGTCGTTAAGGAAGTTGATAAAATCTATTTTAACTTCCTCCTGCTGAATTTCATTTCTCTTAAATGTTTCTTTAGCTTTGGCAAAATAATTGTTGAAAAATTAATGAAATATTTTAAGTTGTTCAACAATGTCCACGGAAGGATAGATGCACACGAGGAATCATGGTCCAGCCGCAATACCGCAAAACATAATAACAGGTGCAAACAACGAGCGAATACGAATTGCAAACAAGTCGACACTGTGCACATTGATATTCGTTTTAGAAAAAAAATATTATTAATAAATAATACTTTATAATACTTTATATTTTTGATGGTTTCAGTATACCTGATTATTAATTGTCACAATTCTACAAAATAATTTTGAAAATTATTTCAAAATATTATAATGAATTACAAATATCATAGTTTACCTTATGACAAATTCAGAGCGTTTGCACAATAGAGATTTCTACAGAATCTGCAATGATTTCCAAATTATTTTTTGCGACAGTAAAATATCCATTATCTAATTTTTTTTTCCACTGAGCCTTAGGTGTTACAAATGTGAATATTGACAAATCAATGCATTTTTAATTAATTAATGAATATGTTGAGGTAATATCAAAGTTGTAGTATCAAAGAGATGTCCATTACCCTCAGAATCTATTTCTGATCCAAAATGTCAAAAGTCAAACATCCGATCCTAGAAAAGGTCACGATTTTCAACAATAGTTTATCGTATGTAATTTACGTATATGAATTTATAAAAATTACATCTGATCAGTTTATATTGGTGGCATTACGTTGCCTTGATGTGTATGTTTATTGCATTGGGGTTTTTACCTTTTTACTGACATGTACGGTTCAGTGATTGCTATTTGCATTTGCATTTGCAGTTGTATTTGTTTTGTTTCTCAGTCTCGAAATTATGACGAACCTTATCCGTCTCACTCGATGGAAAAGATTATGCATGGACGTACGATTTCCATTTCTTAATATAACTAATATTACATAATAATATAATTCGTTATATTAATAATGTTATTTTTAACATCAATCAGAACTTAAGACTCCTATAATCTATTGGGTTGATTTGACTTAATACTAGTTTGTTTTGCAGATGGCAACCCAAACAGTTATCTCATCTCTGTGTGATGAATTATTAGTACAGTTTCTGTAATAGAGCCAATAGTTTTATTGATGCAACAATACCAAATGATTACTATTCTTACATGAAAACATACATAACAACATACATTGAAAACATACTTCTATATTTTCAAATGAAAACTGTTGTCACTACTGCTTGACAACAGACTGCTCGAAGCGGAATGCAACCCGGAATCTCTGGTTCAGGCCCAATCGTTTCTACGAGCAAATCCATAATATTTTTTTTATTATCTCTTTTATTTGCAAATGTCCTGTACAGAACATTCAGTAAATTTGATGAATTTACAATAGTCGGCCGAAAAGGGACATTGTATACTACAAGGGCATATTGGAAAAAACAACTCAGTAGTTGTTTTTCTATTCGATATAAAATTCACAATATTTTATTGATAATTATATAATTTTAACTATATACTTATCAAATAATTTCTTATGAATAATGATTAAGTTATTTCCATTTTTTATCAGGAGAGTTGATGGCTTAAATCCAGTGGCGCTTTTCTTTTCAATCTTCTTGGATAATTCTCTGTTTCAAGGGGTTTGCTAATGAATTTGGGTGACTGATTAACTTGTTTCTATACTTGTGTGCTGTTTTTGTTATTACTACTTCATTTATGGTAGGTGTATTCGTGTCGACATGAATCAACCAGCTGGGAACATATTTTAGAGCTCCTAAGGCAATTTTCAAAAATTTGTTTTGAAATTTCTGTATTATTTCTATATTGGTCTTATGAGCACTACCCCACAATTGTATACCATAGCACCAAATTGGTTTGAATAAAGATTTATATAAAAGTAGATTATTGTTTGAGCTTAGTTTAGATTTAGTCCCTAGTAACCAGTAAAGCTTTTTTTTATTCTCAAGTTTTTATCTCGAGCTGTTCTCTATTTTTTTTATATTAGTTCGCCAATTAAGTTTTCTATCGTGGTTAATGCCGAGATATTTTATATGGTCTTCTTGAGGTACTTGAGTGTTTCCTATTCTCACTGGTTGGCAGGTCTCTCTTCTAAGCGTAAATGTGACATGTACTGACTTTAAGCCATTCATTTCAAATCTCCAGGTTTTGTTCCATATTTCTAATAGATTTAATTGGTTTTGGAGTAACCCATAATATAACTGAAAATTTTGAATTGTAAAATGTTAAAATTTTTGGTCATAGGTAGTGTACCACGTTCTGTCATTTAAAATTCACTGCCAACGTTGACTAAGACTTGGTAAAGATGAAAAACATTGATAATTTACATGAATATTTAAATAAATAGAGCCTCCTTCGAGTTTTTTACCTTTGGGCATATTCAAATTGTAAATGAGGTCGATAAATTTTAATAATTTAATTTACTGGTTATAACGGAATGCGGAAACATCCTAAAATGATTTAATTCGCAAAAATATAAAATTTTGTTTTTTTCTACTCTTTTATAAAATCATTGCTTACTTCGCGACCCAGCATTTTAAGCCATATTCCCAAATCTCGTCAAAACTGTCCCAGAATAACAAGATGAATCCAAAATTTTAGGTACAATTCAAAGTACTAGTTTACAGATTTTTATCCAGATTTGAATTCATATGAAATATAGACAATTTCCTTAAGCTTTTCCCCGTTCATGGTTCGCGAGTTCGACATCCATCCTCCGTTCTCCTCGCGTCAATTCGGTTCCACATGGAGTGTAGATGCAATTTTCTTAAACAAATACATGTAATAAAGTATCAGCATGTGCATGATGGCTGTTTGGCTTGTTCTTTATTGAAGTCTTTCGATTTTGTTCACTCTATCTTTTCTTCTTAACCGTCTCAGAAACGACTCTTGTAGCCCATGGGAAAACGGTCACGATATTAGTCCGCAACGGGCTAGTTGCGCAAAGTTGCTGGATCAGGGGATAACAAGCTTTAAAACTTCAGGATTTGAATAGAAGGAATTGGTTCAAAATTTAGTGACTATTTTTCATTTGGCAATATGCACGTAGAAACAATTATATTACGTTCCTTATTGAACATTCTTTAGACCATCATCTCGTTAGTCACCCGCCTTATATAGAAAATGACATCTTTTTAGTGCTGTATGCACATTGGATTTTATGACAGCTGTGCTTAGAAATCAAAGATTCCTAAATTATTATTTAAAATTCAGAAAACTACTCAATTTGGATGGTCATGTTAGAAGTTAAAAATAGTTTTTTCAGTATTTTTGCACATTTTCATTTTATGGTAAAAGTGGTGATTCTAAAAATGAAATATTGACGATTCCAGTTGACTCAAGTACGACTTTTGTTTGTATACAATTTTAATATGTGGAATTGTGCTTGTTTTTGAGCACACACCTCAGTGTAATTTCTTCAAATTTAGTGTCAGTAATTCAAATTTAAACTATAGGTTTGATTAATAAATACACGATTGAAATAATTAAAGGTACTATGCTTCATACAACTGCTTGAGCTTTATATACAATCTTAAAATTGAATATTATGTTTTGGTTTGAGAACCATCTCACACTTGTCCATCATGAACAAATAATGAGTTTTCAATGGTGAGTGATTACCTCAATTTGCCTACAAGAATTGGATTAGTAGAAATATGTGTAGTTTATTTATTTGTTCTCCATGGAAAACTCATAAATCATGTAGCTGCAAAATGAAAATTTACGTTGCTATACTAGAACACATTAGAAAAAGAATTGTTCAAACAATTTTTCAAATAAATATAATTATCTATCTATTATATATCTCAAAATAGTACATGTATACAGTGACTTCAATTAAAATAACTGCAGGGGGCTTCAATTAAAATAACTGCAGTAAATGTAAGAAATATAAATGAAAAAATATTCTAAATAAATTATGAAACACTCATAGTCTATCCATTGGTATTGCAGAACATATTATTTTGTGCAATTATTCTATGAATATTTTAAACAAAACTTTGCCATACACCATTAATTATATCTATAGCGTTTATTGTAACCTGAACATATAGTGTATTTGAAAATAATTTGTATAATTACAAACATATGCAATACAATTTTTTTTATCTTTTGATCAATAATGGTAAATATGCATATAATTTGCATTTAAAAACATTTCAATCTATTATTATTAAATCATTAATATAAATCAATATTATTACAATGATAGTTGAACGAGTAATAATTATATATATATATATATTATATTATATTATATTATATATATATATATAAAGTTTGTGAAAATGAATGTATATCTATTCGATCGATTATTACTTGATTCCATTTGCAAGAACTAGATTATCAATTGTGATTTGCAATGAGAGTTTTATTATTGCAACCTGATTTGCTTTATGCATATTGCAAATTATTAGCTAATAATAAAACATTGTATGGATTAAATATTTAATGCTTTCTAAACTTAATAAAAAAATAATTCAGATTTTAGCATGTCATAAAGTTATCGTAATAGAATTTTTTGTATATTGTCTCTTTCCATAAGTTGTTCATTCGCAATATTTTTGATTTTAGTTATATTATTCTTTCTGTGTTTCTTCAATTACATCATGCAAAACCTTTTTTTTACAATTTGTTTCAGGCTGGGAGGTCCTTGTTTTCATCTTGACGTTCAATTTTTTTTTTCACTTTAATCGTTTTATTTTAAAATTTGGAAGTTATGGAATTCTTGTATAGTTGTAATCTTTCAATTGCAGCATTTTATCACATTCTGTCGGAAATCAAAATCAGTTTACTGGTCAGGATGACCTTATTTCTGCTAAAAGCTGGTAAACCTAGTCCTGATCTTCATCCCGTGCAGTATTCCTTTATCCTATATCTTTCAATTTCTGATTCGTGATATATTTTTATATATGCTGATTAAACTACTAATTTATCCAATAAGTATTTATAAAACCTAACATCTAATTTGGCACAAAACTTCAATGTTACCGCCGAACATCGCCTCGGTGTAAGCGCATTCATTGTACAAGGACCATCTTGATGAAAAGTTGGAAGTTAATTAGTATCATTACTCAGGTAATTGTACAGATAAAATGGGATTATTATTTTATCATTTAGCACAAGCACAATTGCAATTACAAATAGCAGAGCAAATGAGAATTCATACGGCTCGCTCAATTAATGTAATTATGATGAAAGCTCAGAAACGTGCAACCATCCGACCATGCAACAGTTGCTATGAAACTCATCGGATAATTGACACAGTTGACGAATAGTTTTGTAAACTGAATATTTTTGTACATTTGCCTAGCTTATTTATTCATTCGAATTTTAAAAAAATTAAGAAAAATTAGGTTTCAAAAAGCTATTTTACAAGAGATTAAATTGATAGTTTTACCAAATCTGCTGATAAATATTTCTAACTAAATACCAGATCAAGGTTGTATACAGAGAGTGATCTCTGTGAAAATTTTTTCCTTGAAACTTTTATTTTGCATTGACATTGATAATGTGGCAGTTACTTCGTAAAATACTATTAAAATTTTATTGAGACATTGGGTCTGTTTGTCCCTTGACTGCCTATACTTTTATCCTCGTATAGGTAAAATGGTACAGATAACCAATTTTAGAAAAATAGTGAAAAAAATTATTGTTATAGTTATAAATTAAATAGGAATTGTACTAAACATAATTTTGTAGTTGTTTGTATGATACATGCCTTGTGATAATGTTCATTGAAAGTCAAAATGGGCCATTGTGCAGCACCCTACTGTACACTGGTAACTATAAGTAGAAGTTTTCATATGTGAAAAGTATGAACTTTAATTTAAATTAAAGTCAGAACAAGAGGTGAAAATTGTGGGTGCACACCATGGCAATCCCTCGAAATATTAATACTGATAAAGTTACTCAAATTAAATAGTTTAAAACAATCTATTAGGAAATCATACTCTGGCGCTTCGTATGTATAAAAAATTCGAAGCCAGGAATTTCATTCATAACTAATATATCCATTACCAATTCAAAATCGTTATAGCAAATTACCTTGCCGTAGTTCGTATAATAAATTTGACATGCAGAGGGGCTCGATTATGTTTGATTTAGTGCTTCATTTTCCGAGGAACGCGATTCTTTTATACTTTAACTCTCGCAGGTCACGAAGCCCCCATTGGGAGAGATCGGGATTTCTGCCGTATTAACAGCTCCATATTCAATTTGTGAACTACGAAGTTATGATACAGCTAATAAAATTCTTCGAATTGAATTTATTGTAATGGCCTTTTGAAACGAAAACCGACTATTTTGCAATGAATCCAATTGATTTTGTACAACGTGAATTGTATATTATAGACGTGGTTGTATAGAATGTAGTGCAAAACTACTTTTAAAATATGAATGCGGAGGAAATTAGATACATTATTAAATTCTATTATTGAAATTAAATTTATGGCGCAATTGAAATATCTGTTGAATTTAATAACATGGGAACTAAGTGTGGGTTGCATAACATGGCAGATTGAATGCAGTATAGCTTTTTTTTAATTCTAAACTTCTTACATGTTCAGTTTACATTACATACTCAAAATATTTTTAATTTAATTTTAATTATTATAAAATGCACTATCATATTAACTCTAGTCGTCTCTAGTAATACACTTTATTTCTTTATTAACTACAACTACAATCTCTATTAAACTATTCGTTTCTATATCTTTATACTGTATTCACAGCTAATTTTATATAGATTCATACTATCATTCATACCAACATTTGCGCAATACAGCGTCGCAATCTAGGAATAGCTAATAATCAAATAGATTTTTAAGTGTTAAACTTTAGAAATATATTTTTTACTTAACCTCTGAATATAAATCAGTAAATAGTATAATTTATGACGTACGACAACGAATTTTATGTAATGAATGATTTAATTTCTATCTTATTCATAAACTTTTTCGACTTACATGTAATTGCTTTCTTAACAATAGCTATTGATAAGAGTTTTACTTAACGGATAAATAATTATTGCTTCAAAAATAATAATATATAATTATCTTTCACATATTTATATTATTTATTATGCTGATGTGATGCAAATTTCTTAGATATTTGAACCATTTAATGCTGGTTTAAATATTTTTTTCATATATTTGTACCATGATTTGCTTTGTTTCTTGTTATAACTATTCATAAATATTTATTGATTATTTATCAATTCTAGTGAAGCAGAGCAGACAGAAAGTTATACGATTGGGAAATATTTTAATATTGTTTTTTATTTTAGTCATATTGTTATTGCTAATTTATTCTGTAATATAATGTTGAACAAAATAATGAAAAGTGTTTCTATATGTATATTTATTTATACGTATATGTATCAATAATATATATACAGGGTGTCCGAAATCTTAACGTCAAGCTAAAACGGAGTAATAGTATTCACGTTAATTGTCCTAAAAAAATTTAGAAAAAAAAAATTATCTCACGTTGTTAAAATTGAGCTTTCAAGTGCAACCTAGAGCTTTGGTGAAATTATGACCATTTTTCGGTTAATTTTTAATAATTTTGTTCATTTAAACTCTGGAAATGTAACCGTGGATGACATTTTTGGGACCACCATGAAGTTTACTTTTTATTATTACTATAACATTGACTAATAATTGCATTTTCATATTATACAACAAACTGTAATATATGCAACATAATTTTTATATTGCGTAACATTTCTGCTTTTACTATGTATTTATCTTTAATTATCTATTTATTTTTATTGAATTAACTATCAATTAAATTTATATACATAATATTCTGATAGGTTTGATACTTTCACTATCTCAGATGAAAACGTATATGTATGTAGTCGATGATGATTCACAGTGATTTTGTTTCAACAAATAACAAATCGTGAGTCATTCACAAATGATTCGAGAACATTAAGCCAACTAAATAAATTGATAATTCTAATTTAAATTCTATCATAAAATGGTAATTGGTTTTCCGCAATTAAAATTTACTATAATGGATACTAATTGATAACGTAAAATTGATTTAGTGAAAGTGGTTTGTAACACTTTTGATTTGATTTTAAAGCTGTTATTTGATTACGTATTATTTATTTTTTAAATTCATAATTAAATCAAATGTTTCTTTAATTGATATTTGTTTTGCATTTTTTTTAAACATCTGCAATTGTACTTTTTCTTGAATTTAGTTTTTTGCCCAGCAAATTTTCTTAATGTTTTTTAATCTTTGTTACTTTTCACAAATAATTTACATAATGATTGATACTAATTTTCTATTACTCTATATTTTTTTAGATAGATAACAATCGTTTTACGAAAGTGCATTACAAAATTCCTGTTAGATTTCTAATTAGTAGATTCGGTTGCTGTTTCTAATAATTGCTTCGTAGATCATGACTCATGTAATGTACTCTTTAATAAATTAGTTTCAAATAGAATATTGCAAAATCAATGGCTAATCGCTTTTAATTTAGAGCTTTCTAATAACGTGCTCTTATTCGTAATTAATAATTAAAAAAAAAGTTGAAACTTATTCTCTAAAGTTATAACTCGTACTAAAATCTTAATCAGACCTTAAATAAAGTCTACATTTTATTAGTATGACTTGAATGAAATTCTCAAATATATATATATATATATATATATATATATATCATGTATTATGTCTAACTTTTCTTATTTTTGGGTATAGTTCAGTATCAATTGTCTTAATTTAAACATAAATTGAACATCACAGAAGATTTTCACAAAAAAAATTAATTGCAAAACTAATAGTTAACTTTTTTAATTTATTCTTACAATATACAATTGTACCTGAAGACTTTTGTCATTTTAATATTACAAAATTATTAAATTTTGCTATTTATATTATGAAGCATAATTATTCAGTTAGATTTCCTTCAATTTTAAACATGTAATTATATAGATATTTTATTGAATTTCAGAAGGTTAACGGTAATTTTAGTCATCATGCATAGAAGTTACTTCCCATATTTTTAATTTTGTAAACTATTGCAAATTTATTTTAACAATTTATTGCTTGCAATTGTCTTACTTTTTATTTGACAAAAAGTCATTCTTTCAAGTTAATTTTTACTTCAACTTTTGAACTAATCGCTTTCGAAAACACGTAAATAAATCAAGACAGCTATTAAGCATTAAAGAAAATGTATACAAAGTCAATTTTCTTTACAATCTTCTAGTTTTTGTTGACATAATAATTTCATTATTTAATCAATGCAAAATACAAATTTCATGGGTTCCCCTTTTACAAAGATCACATAGTATATTACCCTGATCTGGTATTTTGTCAGAATTAGAGAGTTGGAATAAATAGTTTAATTTATCTCTTGTAAAATTGCTTATTTTTACTTTACAGTTTTCTTTTTGATTAGAGCCTGGGCGGTGTAAAATTTAGTGGGTTATATAAGTATAGAGGTTATATACAGAATTGTAGAATATAACTTAAAAATCTTATAACGCATACGCATACTTATAAATTATATCAAGTATCTTAAACTAAACTAGCTGTAAGTGGAATTCTGTCTTAAGGCAATTAGGGCATCGTGCCTTAAGGCAAATTGCTGGAACTTCCCGTACCAAAAATTATTATTTTTTTTTAAAACGATTAACATTATTGAAAAAAAAATTACTTTGAAAAAATAAGATTTTTGAGAAACTATAAATTGGACAAAAAATTAGTTTTTTTTTGAAAAAAAAAAATTTTTAAAAAAAATTTTTTTTTTTTGAAAAAAAATTTTTTTTTCTTTATTTTGACATATTGTGGAAGATCTGAACTTTTTTTTCAAAGTAATCGTACTGCTTTAACTACATAGGGACAAAATATAAAGCGCGTAAGCGCCGCGTCGCTGTCTAACGCATAAGCATTGGTACGGAACCGATAGGAATGTTAACAAAATGTATACTTATTGTTAAAATCTCTATAAAATGTCTGATAATTTGATGTGCATATGTCTAATGATCATTTAATAGACCGTCAAATGGCTCATTTTTTTACTTTTTCCTCTATATCTCCGAAACCGCTGGACCTACCTTCATGAAAGTTGTATCGATTCTTCATCTTGTCAATACAAATAAAATGTTTTTTGAATTATTAAAATCGGACGCTCCGTTCTCTTAAAAACTGAGTTACCGTTTTCGGAACTTTTTGCCCCGTATCTTCGGAACGGCTTGACCTGCCTTTGTCAAAAACTAATCAGCACGTCTCCTTATCAATACGGATCGAATGTTTTTTGAATTATTCAAATCGGTTGATCCGTGTTCCCGAAATCGTCGACGAAAATTTGTATCCGCACATACATACACACACATACATACATACACACACACATACACACACACACACACACACATACATCCATTTTTTCTAAGGTATGCCAAAATGTTCAGAAACCTCTGAAACGTAAAGATATATAAAAATTTTCAATTTCGATTTTTTTGCGATTACTATAACTTGCCCTACGGGAAGTTAATAAGAATCAAAACCAAAAATCTACCAACAAAAATACTTTTGTTATAAATATTGATACATGATTGTCTATCTCGTGATAACAATGTCCCCCCATCCCCATCCCCCAATGGCGATGGCTGGTTACACATCTTTCATTCTCTACTTTAAAATAGTATTGTTAAAACTATCATAGTTCACTTTTGAGATATTGGTCCTTTGTACCAGCAAAACTCTATCCATTTATTCTATTTTTATTATGTATGCATTTGCATTTATATACATATGTGAATAAAACATATCTTTTGATACCGCGATTTCATACCACGAACTGGGCTGGATCAACTTTGCATCCAAGGCCTCTACTTTGGTAAAATTCCTAAATCTCCTGCTAATTTCAAGATCAACTTGTGATTTAATTTAAATATTTCGATATTCTCATTTTCCTTTATTATTAATGTCGATACCAGTTTCCATTCCTTATGCGATCGTGTCAACATACGTGAAAATCACACGAGTGTTTCGTCGCCGCCGCCTCGGTGTTGGGCTGGTATGTCGGCCGGGCGCGTACTGTGGAAGCTCAGCGTGGGCACGCGATAGGCATCGGCGAGCTGTGCCATCAAGATAGCTACCGAAATTACAACGGCAATGACAACGACCGCACGTTTAGGAAAACAAAATGGTTGAGGTAATGGACGAGCTGGAGGAATAATATGAAAGAGATATTTGGTAATGCTTTGGGTCTAACTAGGAAGAAATTCTCCAGATCGGTGGACAAACCAGAAATGAGATTGAACAGAAAATGTATCATATGAGTCACAGTTTTGAAGTTTTGAAGTAGTTTTATGGATAAAATGATACATTGACCTTATTTAAAAATTACTTTGTTTTAATAACGTTTTTCCGTTCAAAATATAATCACAATTATGTCAGATTTTTAGCGTCATTGTCGCAACGATCATTTCAAACGTGCATCGCATATTCAAAAGTTTATTTCGAGAATCATATTTTTAGGAGATTTATTTATTGTTATTTGCAAATTTTTATATCAAAATCGATGAACTTATACCAGTACTAGTAACTTCATTCAATTTTATTGCATTTTAACGTTTGATGAAATTTTGATTATTTATTCATTTTATAAGTAAATAGTTAAAATTATATAATTATCAGTAAAATATTGTGAATATTATATCGAATAGGAAACAACTATTGAGTTGTTGTTCCAATATGCCCCTTTAGTATACAATGTTCCTTCACGGCCGACAATTGTAAATTCCACAAATTTATTAAATGTCCTTAACTGAACAGTTGTAAATAAAAGAGAGAATAAAAAAGTCATTTTTATTCACTTTTGGGGAAAATGACATACATATAGAATAGACAAATTGACATAGTACTAAGTATTACGCAAGCACTACAAGATAGTTGATTCTAGGCCAAGAAACCAGAAAATTGAAACATGTGGAAGATGATGAGCTTTTAACTTCTACTCTAACTACTTCTAAAAATAGACCAAAGAATTCATCGATAAAAAGAAGATGATCGCATTTATAGCAAAAACCTATATAAATCTATAAAAAACAAAACACCATAAATTTTCTCATATTAATATTACCCATTAAAGGTAGCTCTAAGTCGATAAGCATATGAGTTCGAAATAGTCTGTATGCACAACTTGCCAAAAGATCGTTTAAATAGTCTTAATAATATTTTCGTATTATTTCTAATGTAATGGACAATCTGGAAGAAAAAGTTTTCCTTACAGCAGGGATTTCTCTAAATCGATGGCTTAGTATGAGCTTGAGACTGAGCTTGCAATATATGAGGAAAACATAAATCGATTGTTGAAAATATTTAATATTACTGATGATAATGGTACCATACGTAGCTGATGGAATATTTATTTATTTATTTATTATACGCCAGTCGGCTATATACAGTTAATTGCCGAATAGTTAGTTGGAATATATTGTAAATCTAACATCAGAAAAGTCCTTGAAATCATTGGCCAAATATTGGACAGAAAAGGCTGATTGAAAGATTATGAAATATACCAATGTTTTATTTAGATAAAGTTGTTCGTGCCTCCTTGACGTAACTGGTGTATTTTTTATTTGCGTTGGAGATAATCTATATAATATATCGATTCTAAAAACAATTATTTATTTAAAACATTCATTCATCTATTAATATAGTGTAAGGAACAAGTATACATATAGTCAATAGTATATTGACTATTATATTTTCAAATTCCAGCCCCCTCTCTACTAGTTACCATGATGTCCAAACTTAGCTCAAATGTTTTCACTATATCTCTCATTTTTAGATTACGATATAATTTGCTTTTAATAACAGATCTCGTTGGCCGAACATCCGGACTGCCGATGGAAATTAAATTTGTGTAATTCGGGTAATACGCTGAAGTAGGCAATATAATAATGACAGAAACGCCGGTGATCCTTATCGCTTGCTTATCGTTGCTCATTTTCGTGTTTTCGTAAATGGCTTTTTGTATTATTCGAACGCGAGGCAGTTAATGTGATTTTTAATGTAATAGAAAAATCATGTACATGTCATGAATATTAAAATTGGTCGAGATTTTGATTATCTAATGGAATTCCGCCATTCTGTGAATTAGTATTTTTTCAAGTTAATATAATAATTACATAATTAAAATCGAAATCAAAATTCATTTATTTAAGTATAATATTCCTTATTTAGTTTCCCATTACGTGGTCCAATTAAATCAAATAAGAAATTCATCAAATTATTAAAAAAGTATTACTTTGACCCACCCTATTATTTTTGCTTGCGGTTCTATAATAGGTCTTACTCCGTATTTTTTGTCAAATTTGAAAGATTACATCCATTTAGACCAATTATTTTTTCAGTTCATATTATTTGTTTTGTACATCTGTGGTACTGAAGAAAAAAATAGTTAATCGCAGGCATTTTGCGGAACTCTGTTTGTTTTTCAAACAGGAAGTCGGAGATCGCAAATTGATGGTCAAGTGCACTTTTATACCCGTCGGATGTCTCTGAAAATTTGATTTTTTTTGGTGCCGAGATATAGAATTTCAGATCGAATTTATTGGTGGTTAAACGTAAAATAAGAAATATATAACATAGATTCTAACGGAAGTAATAATATATAATTATTATAATTAAAACATACTGTAATTATGAATTATCTGAATAATATTTTAACTAGTTCTTAATTTATACGTTCAAATTAAAAACCTTCCATCGTATTGTTAATTATTTATTAATTTTTGTCAATTTCTTATCTAATTTTTTATCAAGAATTTTCGATTAAGTGAGATCATTTGCATTTTGCGTTCTATTCAGTATAGAAATATCTATAATTCCGTTAATTTATAACAGCTTTTAATGATGCTTTTTATATTCTTAGTCAATTCGTCAATTAATAACTTCAATTAAACTAAATATTAATTCCGAATTCAAGATAATGCTCATCACTTCAAGCGTTTCACGATTAAACTTTCCATTTACTTTCTATAATGAAAACATCAAATTTTTATCTGAGAAAAAACTACGAAAATCTCAAGAATCATTATTAGATTTATTGGAATTACCTATGTGGGCAACTCATTTCCGGACAAGTATAGATAACCAAAAAAAAATTAAAAATGAGAAAAGTTAGTCCGTAGGTCACGCGGTGGTCCGGAAATATTCCGAAATATCGCATGAGTGTTATTATTACAAGTTACCTGCCGAAGAGAAGGTAAAGACCGAATTTTTAATCACAGGTTTCGGTGACTCCGTGCCGAGCGCTTTGTTTTTATCTGATTTTGTTGTTTAGTTTTTTATCCGACTTTGGGTCAAATGTTTTTCTCTTTTTTATTTACTTTTAGTGTTATTGTTTTTGGTTTCGACAAAGTTGTCGAAGCGCCGACGGTATCGCTTGGGTGTCCTGCGCGGCGCTACCTGATCTATGTCCAAATATCGCGACAGGCATGGATTTTTAGATTAATTAGAGACATATGAATAATTATGAGATAAATAATACATAATGCATACTTATTCAAATTGTTTAATCCATTTTTATGAAAACAAGCAAGAGACAAGCTGGGAAAAACTGGCAGACTGACTTCCGAATCTAAAGTTCATATTCAACCTCAATATTAAAATTGCAAGTTATTCTAATATAAAATTGTATTACATTTTTTAAAAGCAACTATCTTTTACTGCTGAAAAATGATGTAATAAAAATCATAATTTTATTAAAAACATATTTTAATAATTGAATTTTAATTTTTCTTATGTTTTGATGTTTCATATTTCTATCCAAAAATACATTAATAAAAAAAAACCTGATTAAAACTATAAAACAAATAACAAATTTTTATTCTGTTCTTAGTGTGAACTGCTAAATAGTGTCGAAATATATTGGAGACTGGGTACGGTTGTGCCAGTGTTTGATAGTGACAATCCTTATAAGAGCAAAACTAACTAATTTTGAGATAGGGTTTAAAGGAAGAAAGATGAAGTATGTTCGTTCGAACAAGTTTCCATTATTGCATTAAGTCAGCTCCCTACTTTAATATGATTTGAAGACCACATTGCTTTTAAAAATTCAAAAGTATGTTTTTTTAAATTTTCTAATCAATTACTACTACATTTGCGTAAAGATATTGTGCAATTTTGTTATTTACGTTTCATGTAATTTAAAATCAATTTGTGTGTTTAATTTTAATTTCAAAGAAAAATAATTATTTTTTGCGATTGATTTACATAAATATATATTATTTGGAATAATTAATTTTCAAAGTATGAAATAATGAAGTACATAGTTATCTAAATGACACATAGCCCGGAATTTAAACAACCTGTTTTTATATTCATTTATTTCACTTAGTAAATCTTTTTTGGAAAAGTACCTTCAAATGAAATAAGTTAAAAGGTAATTTGAAAAAATATTCAAAACTTACACGTGTCGTTAATTACACTAGAGAAATAATTATGATAATAAATACCTTTACTATTGCATTAGCATTATCATAAGCTTTTTTTAACATGCTTTTTAGTTCAGCAATAAATAAGATTGATATCATTAAATGACTATTAGAACAAAATCATAATTATACCATAAAATCAACATGTTCATCTTTGATAAATATTTTATTTTATTTTACTTTTTTTCATGGTCTTCTGGTAATCCGAAAATATAAATACTGATTTTAAAAATCAATCCTTTTTTAAAGTTCATTTTCATTATTTGTATTTTATTCATAATAAATTTTCAATTATTTGTTTAAATTTTGTTAAGTTTTTTTTTCACTTTTATATTTTATTTCATGTTTAATTATTTCAATTTTAAATGAACTTGCTTAATGATACATTGAATAAATATAATTACTAAAAAAATAAAAAATAACTCAGTCAATTTTTATTAAATTAAAATAAATTAAGTGAGTATAGAATTTAAATATTGTTGAAGTTGAGAACTGAAAATTTAATATGGAACAAGATCTATTATGTTTATTCGAGGCAGATTTTATATTAATTTAAAATTAAATAAATGCAATGTCATCTTGACTTAATTATAAAAATAATACGATATTTCAATCTATATTTTAACATTTTATTCCTGATCTGTCCCTTGCTAGATCGTATTATCGTCTCAAATTAGCAAAAACGGATATGTTTTTCTTATTAGTGCGGATAGGAAGTCGCCTAATTGCATTCGTTCGGACACGAAACCTTTCTTAAGTGCCAGGTAAATTGTCGAGGTGATATTTGACGCTATTTCTTTATGGATTTTCAGATTTTATCTTTGTGTCCGACGTCTCAATGAATTTCTATATACATTATATCCAGTTTACAAAAAAATGGGTATCGTTTGCATAGATTTTTTTTTAGATAAACGATAATGTGTTGAAATTGAAGGTTGCTGTTATAATAAATTTAGTGAAAAATAAACAAATTAAAATTAATGGTTTGCTGTGTTATTTTCTATAATATCTAATTTTTGAAATACTGATTTGTTTACAAGTTTTCAAATTTTGATACAAGCATTGTTTGATACAATCCTCTATGATAATTTTGGATTATTAGCTTAGCATTTTTTTATATATATATATTATTAGTGGTTATAATAACAAACTAAAACTAAATATAAATACATATGAATTGTGACTTAATACAAATTGAATTGCAATTGTCCATTACGATTTAGTTCAATGAACGCTGATCTTCCACAGTTAAAGTGATAATAAATAATCAACGATTTATATCTTAAACTGCAATGAATAAATCTGTAAAATATCCAGTTCCTACGGTTTTCTATATAAGTGAAATGATATCGGTTACGTTAGGAACGCAATTAGCAAACTCACCGCTTATCAGCCGAGCAAGTATTTTAAGTTGATTAATGCACTTTACATACTCTGGTAATTAATATAAATGCAATTAATTACATTTGAAGTCATTCAGATATCGAGATTATCGACATAATACAAACACAGGCATACCAATAAACAGGTGGTCCCAGAACTCAACGTGAAGCCGAAACGGGGTGATAGTATTGAGCGCGTAACTATCATGAAAAATAGAAAAAAAATCCATGTATTTTATAAATCATGAGCTGTTAAGTGCGATCTAGAGCTTTAGTAAAACTATGATTTTTTGCTTATTGTGATTAAATTTTACTAATTTAAACTTTGAATCCGCAACTGTAAATAGCATTTCTAGGACCACAAATAAAAACTAGTGGGGCGCATGGCATCGTGCCTTAAGGCAAATTGCTGGAACTTGCCGTTCCAAAAATTACGTTATTGTTAAAATCTCAATAAAATATCTGATAATTTGATGTGCTTATGTCTAATGATCATTTTAGACTGCCAAGTGACATTTTTTTTACCTTTTTCATTAGATCTCCGATATCGCTAGATCTACCTCATAAAATTGATCAGTTTGTCATCTTGTCAATACAAGTAAAATGCTTTTTGAATTATTAAAATTGGACGCTCCGTTCTCTTAAAAAATGAGATACCATTTTTGGTTTTTATTTGCCCCGTATTGTCGGAACTAGACCTGCCTTCGCCAAAAACCAATCAGCACGTCTCCTTGTCAATACGAATCGAATGTTTTTTGAATTATTCAAATCGGTTGATCGGTGTTCCCAAAATCGTCGACAAAAATTTGTATCCGCACACACACACATACATTCATTTTTTCTAAGGTATGTCAAAATATTCAGAAACCTTTGAAACGTAAAGATATATAAAAATTTTCATTTTTGATTTTTTGCGATTACTATAACTTGCCCTACGGAAAGTTAATTATGACACAATTGTCTTATGTTTACTAGAATTAAGACTAAGTTAAAATCTTCAATTTTGGTCTAGCTTTTTAAAAATAGTGTATTGGCAAATTTTATCAAAAGTTTAAGCATTTAATCAGGATAGTTTCATAATAAAAAAATCTAGTAAAAAATAAAATCCAAAGCTCTAGGTTGTACTTAAATGCTCAAACTAACATAACTTTTAAACTATTTTTTTTTTCTATTCTTTCTTGATAGTTACAATCAATACTATCACCCTGTTTCGGCTTGACGTTAAGCTCTCGGACACCCTGTGTATATACATATTATTATTATTTGTGCTCTGTCTATATGATCTTTAGATATGAGACAAAAGTTCATGGTGTGGCAGCTCTACATATTTTACCCTTTTGCTTATTATTATTTTTTTACGTCTCTAGTCTAAAAATGATTTTAACGTTTTGCATTTTGCATTCTATACGATGAATAACCATAATCAAGTTTTATATGAAAAAATATACCCGAAGCAGTCGTTACAGATTAATTGGCGCGAACTTAAAAACTGCATATTAGAGAATTAAATATCCATGTGCAAAGTTATTCTCATAATGAAAATTTACGACGTATAAGTTACGACCACATTTGAACCTGAACCGAACGCATTAAAATTATTTTTTAGTGCGCTTAATCAGGTATTTACTTGTAAATCATATACTTGGATTCAATTAATTCGATGCAAACAGAAAACAATTAACGATTTAACCGGCAACGCCGTTTAATTTAAAATCCGAATCTCATTACTATGATGGCGTATAATCGAATACCATAACTTTCGATAGTTTATTGAATTTATTATAAATATTAAGTTAACGAGCTGGAGTAGAATGCGAAATTCAAAATGCAAACATTCATAATTCAATTTCGATGTATACTCTCGAGGTATATTTACACGTAGTAAAGTTAAATACGGCAATAAGCTATGCTCTGCTCTGCAATATAATTATTCACAATAAAAATAATGAATTTACACGCGCCCGGAGATTGCGGGTTCGCGTGAGCCGACAGCAATCGACGCGCCGATCAAAGGGCGAACGGCGGAAAAATCATCATCGAATGTGAAAACTGGAAACTGGAGGACGATTTATTTAATGGAATCACAATTTTCGAGTGATAAAATGTTATTACCTAAAATAATACGTACGTAACGACAACAGTATTTATACAAAACTCCATAATTTGCTATAAATGGTGTAGTTCGAAATTGTTCATAAGCGATTTTATATGCATTTGTATGTAAATTTCTTTCGTAATGTATAGACGATAATAGTAAGAGTGGATGAATTTTTTTTGTTCATTATGTTTAAATAAATATAAATATGATTTTTAATGTTGTTCAACCTAATAGAAACTTCATCACTATAAACCACCACCCCTTTTTTATTTTCATATTTTAACAAAAATCAGAATCTCACATTCTATGAGCTGTTGGGCTAAAACTTCTCCTTACTTTGTATTTTTAGATGCGAATGGTTAACGCATTCATATTTGATGATTTTATTATTATGTAATAGGGTTGACTTTTTATTGGTGCAGCAATGCCGGGTGAGGGCTATTTTCACTTGGAAACATATTGCTATCTATATTCCCAAGTGAAAACAGTTGTCACTACTACTTGAAGACCTGTCGCTCTTAACTGCTTTCCTAACGGCGAGCCCTTAAAACTTCTTATAAATTAGAAATAAATTACTGGAAACTTCCCCCTGTTTATTCTTTTTACTCCACTTATGGTGACAAATAAATAATAACAAAAAACATAGTTTTACATTTGCGAAGTTTACTGGACATAGTTAGATAGTTGTTTGTTTTATATGTGTTATTTATTTTTGTATAGTTGGTATACCCTATTATATAAACCTAGAAACATTTACCCGCCCTAATGATTTATGACATGCAAATAGAAACAATTTTATTTATAGTTTATTATTTCAATTGCATAACAATTTACAAGAATAATTTTTACTGATTAGTTTTTAGAACTATGGAATTTTAACCACAAGTTCCCGATTTGCTGGAACTCGCCTCGGGCATACTGATATCACGCAGTAGTGACATTGGCTTGTACTTGGAAATATAGATAGCTATATACCTCCAAGTAAATATAGCCCTTACCCGGCATTGCTGCATTAATGAAAAAAATATCAGTATTACAGAAATTGTAGTAAAAAAATTCATTGCATAGAACAGTATAAGATAACTCTTTGGGTTGCCAACATATTTCGGTCGTGGTAATTTGCGATAAATTTTATAATTTGAAATCATTCATGAAAGTGACTTTGCCTCGATGGAACATGAAAAAAATTAACAGCTTTTCTTTTCTTGGCTTTTTCTTTTCTTGGCTTTTTACATTAGAATGGTTTTTTGAAGATTTTTCTGTATGATTTGTAATGCAATATGTTTGGAAACGTAGGATAGAAAAATCAGCAAATTAAAATGGAATATTGACAACAATTTATTTAATGGTTCCATAATTTGAGTGATAAAATATTATTACTATCATTTTATAAATTATTGAATCCATAAATATTTAAATTGCCAACAGTATTGCTTTAGAATTATTAAACATGTTTCGCTGCACAAAAATATATGATTTTATAAACAGTTTTATGCGCATATGTAAATTTAATTTGCGACACGGTATTGAAATTTCGAATAATTTAATCAATTTAGTTCAGAAATAAATAAAGCACAAAAATAAATCGCAAGTTTTTATCGAATATAGGAAAAATGTTCTAACGTAAATAAACATTTGTCTATTGTCTAATATTCTTTCTAAATTTATATTTTGGTAATTTGCATTTAATTTGATATATTTCTTTACAATTTCAAGTTAAATCTCGCAATACAAAATTTTATTTTACAATCACGTAATAAAATATAATTACTTTCTAGCATTGCAACATTTTAATTCTCTTGTGAAACATACTAATTAATTATTTGTTACAGAACATAATTAATGAACTAATGTTTAAGTAGGATTTATTGAAATCATTCATTTTATAATAGAAAGCTTTCTTAAAAATATGTGACATTCTTTAAAAAAAATTTAGGGTATACAAGCAAATGTTTGTACTAATTGATAGAGGGCTTTGTATATTAATCTATAGTCAACAAATTATTTATTTATTTCTTTTTTATCGTTTGTGCAGGTATAAAATTTATTAACTAAGGTTATATAGTACAATAATTTATCATGCCATAAAGTGCGTTGTCGAAAACTTCAAAAACTGAATTAGTTCCTCATTAATTTTATGACGGTTGCCTGGGCCTAATTTGCAGCCTCCTGTTATACCTCTCTCGTGGTGGTATTTATTACAGGTTAATTATAATAATTTGATGATTTTTTCGGAAAAAATAAGAAAAAAGAAGGATACCCGCTAATAGAACGTCAGGCGCTACTCGTCATATGGCATTTTTTGATATTTATTTTTCTAATTTGTTAAAAATATACTAGGGCACGTGCCGAATTATAAAAACGAAGTATAGTCAAACATTAATATTTATACAAATCTATTGTAATTATGTTTTTATCAATTAGCTATTGGGAAATCAAAAGTAAAAATTAGTGCAAGTGATCTCTGGGAGAACGAATTAAAGAACGCCTTTAATTACTTCTTAGTTACTTTTATCATAAATCAATAAATGATACTTTAATTCTAGATGCTCCAATAAACTGCTTCATTGATATTCAAGAATTATAGTCGCAAGTGCAAACAAGAATATTTTGCAATTAGATTAGTTCTGATATAGAGGCGAAGAAGTGATCCACGATAATGTCCATAGCCGAGCGTTGGTGTCAGAATGCAGATTGAATTTAAATAAATTTGAATTACAACTTAACATTAAACTGGAATGTCGTGATTTGTTGGTAAATGTTGAATCTGGGTAAAATAGTTTTTTGTGCACCATTGCTTCTGTCTTGATTTGTTGGGTCCTTCGTTGGTTATTACATACTCTTATTTAGGTAAGCCAAATGTAGATACTTGGAACATAGACAAAATAGTTCATCATTTATTATTTCAGGTGTTTGACAATTAATAAAGCAATGTATTCCTCAAAATCGCAAAAACTTTTACTTTTATATGATAAATTGATTATATTATATAATGTGCGGAAATAATAGCCCCAAATATTGTATTGATAGTGCAAAATACATTTATCTTATATCTTCATTAATTCATTGATTCATCTTATTATTAATTGCAAAAATTCCATACTTCTGCTCTAAATGATAATTGAGTTTTTGTGAAGATTGATACCAATTTTTCACAATTAGCTTAACTATTTCGAAGAACTAAAACCAAGAGTTTTTATTATAATGTAAATTTCTTTTATTAAAAAGTAATTCTCCCTGTTTTATCGATTTCATTAAGTGTATAACGGCCTAATTATTTGTTATTTTACTATGTTGAATTTTGTACAATTTTCATTTTAATTTAAATATTTTAAGCGTTAATTTCAAAGTTCTGTACTATTCTAACAAGATTAAAAATACAGCAATTTTTTGTAAGTTGTCAATTTACACATCGATGGTTCAATTTGAACCATGTATTTTCAAGAATGATTTAATTTAGCTCAATCTCACATAGAGCTTATTATAATTATTATTATATAGTCCTAAAATGCATTCTCAAATTAAACAAAACAAAATTTGAGGTATCATTTTTCCTCAACTAACCTAAAAAACAATATTATCTGATCTAAAAGCTGATTACCAAGTAGTGTTCGTTTACAGCTAATTTTTTTATTTGTGATTTATGAACCTTATTTGTAATATAACATTGAGAATGCTGAATTATTTATCTAGTCAATGACAACAATTTGATCCAAATCCATAAAAATAAATTTCCATTTATTTCAAAGGAGACATGGAAGAAGCTCAAGAATCAGGTCGAATACCTTCGCTTCGTGCATTTCCTCGTTTTAATGAGATTTTACAACATATTCCTCGTATAAACCGACTGTGTGTTTTATTAGTTGCTTTAGCATTTTATAAGTGAATACATTTATGTATACAATCTTCCAGTAGTAAAATTAAAGTAATAAAGCAGAAGCTATTATACATATATTGTTGTAAAATAAACATGCAATGAAGTGACCTATGATAAACTGATTATATAACCAATGTTCTAGTTTTTAGTCAAGTGTTTCTTAACTCTTACTTTTGTTTTTAATTTAATATTTGTTTTCCTGTTTCGCCCAAGTCTTGAACTAATTAATGAATCCAATCATATACAATCTCTAATTGCGAGCAATATAACAGACGCGAGTTTATTAAAGCTAATTAGTTCGAAGAAAATATAGGGTCTAGTGACCGCAAACCGCAACATCGGACCCTCTAGAAAATTTTATACAAGGGACATGGCAGGATTAAAGGAAGTATATTGCAATTGAGTCATTAAATTACTGTAAGGATAATTAGACAAATTTGAAAATGCACGGCAATTATTGAATTAGTCTTATTCTGCAATTTGATTAAATACTAGCAGAACTAATTAAACAAAATCGAGTTGAAACTTAGTTAGCATCAATATGAATTATTAAATGAAACCTATATTTAAACTTATAACTGTATTATTTTTTGTTAAAAAAACGATAAAATTGTGCAAAAAACAGCACAAATTGTAAATGCTTCTTAAAATTAGCTGCTTAGGACCACCCATTGTATTGTAAAGACACATATTGTTTAGTAATCGGGATTGTAGTTTGCAGCCCTCGTTTACCTATATTTAAAAGTCTTTATATAAATGATTATAGCCTTACTTATGTATTTTAATAAATGCATTATACACGTTCATTAGTGCGTGCTCCTCGAGCATTACACTCTACTATTCAAGAAAACGAGTTGTTTGTCGACTATGCGAATCGTTCGGGCACATTGTAAATTTTCGCTGAAAATCTTACGTCGAGATATTATATTCAGGGGCGAATTTTTTTAACTTTTCATTACGTAAATCAATTAAAACTTAAAAATTAATTAACCAATTAAGTTTGGTCAAGAATTTTCAGCTTCCAAGTTCACTTTCGATTCATATTTATTTTGCAGCAATCAAAACTGTTTAAAGTTCTATAAGCTTCTAAAACTAAAAACGTTAAGCTCATTTCTAAAAATTATGTTTTTAGTTGCCAATCCTTGATTGCACTTACTATATGAGAAAGTTTTTATTTTTATTACTGAGCTTTATTAAAAGGACACGGTTGCTTTTCAATTCAACGCTCCTAAAGGCTATTGAAAACCAATATCCTACTACTGCTTGAAATCGGGTCATCCGAAGTGGATATTGAACTTGTAAATTCTGATTAGTAGTCATCAGTTTTACTAAGCCACGAGAACCCTCTTTTAATTTGCTTGATATTATTTTTAGGAGTATATAGAGTATCAATTGAGCATCCCTTAGGCCATACCTGTAAATGTAAAAGCACCAGAAGGCAATAAATGATTTTTAAATCAATTTTTAAGCAATTAAATAGATTCATCCTTCACCGCAGTAATTACTCTAAATGTTAAGTTTACCATATTGAATTAATTTCAAATTCATAACATATTATTAAAAAATTAGCAAACAACTTGTCTGTTCTGAACAGCCGCCACTGATCGCATGTAGACACTCTCGTGTGAGTAATAATAATGAGTATTAATTATTCCTGTGAACAAATTTCTTGCCAGGCTCAGCAATATATTACATGTGCTTGGTGAGCAGTTTAGTTAATAGAATAAGGAATTATTTATTGTTCGTATGCATGAATATAATCAAAAAAGAAAAAGCATAACACTATGTAAAATATAATTATTTAAAATATTGCACCGCTGAATTATTTAGTTTATTTATTGCACATGTGTCAATGAGAATTTAAATTTAGTTACTTTATTTCAAGATCTTATATAAATATCAAATTTTGGCAAAAATCTTATCTCGACGAGTTGTCGAAAGGATAAGGATGAGTTGTTATGCGAACAGTAAAGTATAAGAAAATAGACATTAATTAGAATAGTTAACAGCTTCAATGTTTATAAAATCTCAATTTCTAAATGAATCACTAATCGAATATTTATAATGTTGATTATTATCATCACGATGATGCAGGTTAATTAAACACATGTTATGTTTTGCTCGAAACCAGAACTGTGCAATCATTTATCATATTAGAACGAGATGTAGGTAGTATCATTTATATATATATATATATATATATACTGTAGGGCGGGGTAGAAAGGTCCAATTTGACTTTGAGCAATTATATTGTGAAAACCAAACAAATGATTTCACAACAAATAACACACATCAAACAACTATTTGACTATGTTCAGTAAAACTCCCAGCTAATTCATCCTTGTATGTATATGGTTTTCAAAAATTTGTCACTTGGTTTTATTTACTCCAAACGCGAGGTAAAATGAGACAGTCTGAGGCAAACAGGTCAAGTGTCATATTTTAAAGAGAATTCACGAATGATCAGAAGTATTCACCGGCAAAGTTGAAATATCAATTCAATTAATTTTTCTCTTGTAAAATTGCTTTTTTAACTAAATTTTCTTTTTTATTGTATACACCTTTGCCAGGGCGAAGGTTCAGTTGGTTCCTTGTGCAAAAAACTGCCATTTTTTGCATATTTAGCTCTGTATCTTTGAAACGGCTGGGCCTGCCTTTGCAAAAACTAATCACCTCTTCTCCCAACAATCATTACTAATTGAACGTTTTTTAGATCATTCAAATCGGATGCTCCGTTCTCTCAAAAACTCGATTTCTATTTTCTGTACTCTTTGCTTTTTATCTCCGTAACTGCTGGACCTGCCTTTGCCAAAAACTAATCAGTACATCTCTCTATCAATAGGAATCGAATGTTTTTGAACCATTCAAATCGGCTGATCCGTGCGCCCGAAAACGTAACCGAAAAATTGTATCCATACATACATACACACACACACATCCATTTTTTCTGAGGTATGCCAAAAAGTTGACCTTGAGAAATGCAAAAATTTTCAATTTTGATTTTTGGACGATTACAATAACTTACCCTACGGGAAGTTAAAAATACACATTTACATTTACAATTACTAAAATTAACAATACATATTATAGTACAATTTAATAACGTAGACTTAAAAATTATGAGAAAGGATTTTATTATGGAATTTCAAATATTGATATGAGATTAATACTATTCAAAACGTATTAAAACAGGTTTAAAATACTCGTGATATACAGATCTTAATGATATTTATCTTTCTGTGGTATTAAAACCAAATCGAATTATTTTTACGCACATAATAAAATAGATAAGACGATAATTGATCACTCTTTATCTGTGTTGTAATTGTTTCCATCAATCCTTTATGGGTTAATTTAAAATTCAAATAACTAACCGGACAGACGCACCGGCTAATCTTACGCAATAATCATTCGCGAATGGCGAAACGTCCCATGCTCCCATGTGCATGTGTGACAGCCCCGAGTGCGAGAGTGGGTCCCTCGCCGGTAACGCAAAACGCCCCGGGGCGATAGATGTGAGACACGGAATCAATTAACAGAACGAGAATTTGACAGACGCAATTAACATTTTAAAACCATTTGTAATCCGGAGTCCGACGGACTGACGGAGGATCCGGGAGAAGAGGTCTTTGTGAATTTCAGGGGACGCTAAAATTGAACCTGAAGACTTTGTACTAAGGTACTTCTTGAAAGTAGACAACCCAATAACATGCATTAGTCATATCAATTTTTTTCTTGAAAATATAAAATCATAAATATGTTTTCAATTGTAAATAAGCCATTTTGGGCCATATTCTTAAACTAGGGCCAGCGGTGGCGATATCGGTTAGAGTGTGGGCTAGCAGCAATTAGTCCCAGGTTCGCTGGTTCGATTCGCGCTACCGCCGTAGCCCGACATCAGGCAGCTTTGATCAAATCAAAATTTCACTTGGGGTTAAAGATCACAATATAATTCCAAGTGGGAATCGTCCTTCGTGGACATAGCTGCAACATCCAATCACATGTTAACTATTAGACGTAAGAGCTAATATCAAAAATATCCCACACATAAGAGAATAGTAAATCGATGGATTGCCTCTCATAAAATAAGTAGTCATAAGCCTTAACCAACAGCCTATAGAACATATAAGAGTTCTGATTGCTGTTCAAACAATTACAAAAAAAAATAAAAAACTTCTACTGATTTTTCATCTTGTGCGGCTGAGTCACGGGGTTCCAACCTCCACTCTAGATAACCTGATAACATGCAGTAGTCATATCAACTTTTACTTGAAAATTTAAGATCACAAATATGTTTCCAATTGAAAATAGCCCATTTCGAGCACTACGGTGTAAAATGGCAATGGGAATTCTCTTCAACTAATCTTCTCTGAGTTGAGTGGGAGTTTAACGCACGCACCTGCCCTAGGGCCTCGCAACCCATTATTCATATATTATATTTACTATGAAATTAGAAAATTTATAATCATGTGCCCAACGGACTTGCTGAGAATCCGGGAAAAAATTCTTTGTAAATATCAGGATGTGCTAAAATTGAGCTAAACACATTGGCACTCAAGCATTTCTCAAAAGTTTCTATAAACTGCTTTAATTAAATCAAGTTTTTTTCAAATTAAATTCAAACTTTTGCATAAGTGTAAGAAAATCTTAATCGAAATTCATTGGAAAACATTCATTGACTGAATTTTAAATTGAAAAAATTGAAACTGAATTGAAAAAATGATTTGATTATAACAATGACCATTACATAATAGGGTATATAATTGTGATCGGAGGGTCAAAATTTAGGGCTGAGTGTTTTTTAATTATAAATTATTAAAAATAAGATATTATTTCACAGAATGAAAAAATAAGGTATGGTCAATGCCGATTCTCAGTTATACTGAATTTTATTTTTTTGTACATATATATATATATATAAAAAGATATATATATATATATATATATATATATATTAGGGTGGTCCTTAAAATGGTCATTGTCGAATTTCCTTGCTCCTAGGGGCTCAAATGGTTCCAAATTGATAAAAAACAATTCTCTGAAAGTTTTAGCTCTTAATATTAACGTTTAGATAGAGCGCAATTCAATCAAAGTTTGTATGGAAAGAGCATGGAAAAATTTTTGAAAATTAAAAAAAAATGTTTTAAGTATAACTTAGCGACAAATGAATGAGTTTTATTCATTCATTTGTTCGCTAAATTACATTTAAAAAACATTTTTTAAATTTTTGAAAATTTTTTCATGCTATTTCCATACAAACTTTGATTGAATTGCGCTCTATCTAAACGTTAATATTAAGAGCTAAAACTTTCAGAGAATTGTTTTTTATCAATTTGGAACCATTTGAGCCCCTGGGAGCAAGGAAATTCGACAATGACCATTTTAAGGACCACCCTAATATATATATATATATATATATATATATATATATTAATATAAATATTCTGTACGTGTGTGTCACTTACTAAATTGCTATTCAAATTTCTATAAAACTATGTTTGCCAAGTGGGTCTACTGATGATCATGTTTCAAACAATAAGGGAAAAATGCAGAAAACTTTTTTATCATCTTGTATTTTATAACAAAAAAATAAATTAAATTTAATATAAAAAAATTAATGCGCGATTACTTAACAACGTGGATTTTTGCGTTATCAATTTTCTGGTTCTTCCTGGACGATACCTGCGAAATATGTACCTATAATTAATATGTGATACCTCGAAAGTCACCTCAATCCTGATCATTTCGAAAAGTTCCCGGCGATTCCGCTGCAATCAATCACAAACCGAAACGCGCGTCTTCGTCTGCACATGTACCTGGAGGATAGTGGCCAGAAAAATGCTAAGAAGAACCATCGTTCTCATCTAACCATATGCCGAGACCTCACTCCGTGCGCGCAGATAATAAATTAAATAATATTTATTAATGTAAACACTCGTTAAGGGGGCACCGCTGCTAGATTTATTGTTTCTTTGAGGTCTCGACTCCTCGGACGTACGATTATTATAATATGCTAAGTGATTCTCATTGTACGCTGTAGGTAATTTGGCTGATTAACAACTCATTGGTGGCCGATGAGGAATCGCCTTATTATTAGAACGTCCGTCTGTTTACACTATATTTGGTGCCCGGCGCGTTGCTCATTACGAATTTGCATTTTAATAGAAATATGTATGTAATGTTCGGTTGTGGGAGACGACGAAACCTCTTTTGCCCGATGGGATCTCACGCTGGCCCCTTATTAATCGACACAGTATTGTGTTTGACATGTATTGATATTTTTTTAATTCGTATTGGTATTTTCAATTTATAAGGCAATCAATCTTTGCTTAAATAAGAAATTGATTTTTTATGTCAATTTCTCATAATGAGATGTAATTAGTTGGAGGATTTTTCAATTTTGGAAGATTCTTATTTCGAAAGTTATTCATCAATTATAATGTTGCTTATATATATACATATATATATATATATATATATATATATATAAATAAATATAATAATCAAAAAATAATTTAATTATTTTCATAAGCCTGTTCTTTGGGTCCGTTTACTGAAGGATAGTTAATAGGATAGTTGTGGGTGTTGCACTAATCAATATCATAAAATGCAAAATTGGTTGTTAAGTTATATATGGTTAGCTTGACTATTTCTCATAATATAGAAATTTCAATTTTCTCCATATGGATCTCTATGTTTTTCGCGCTTTTGAGCCTTGTATAAATTCTATTCAATTTTATTCATAAATATTTTGAAAAAATTAGCACTTGTTCGTTTGTTTTTATACTTTTTAATGTTACTTGATAATTCAACTGTTAATTTTTGAAAAAACCGGGACAAAAGTTCTAAATCCGGTACAAATCATGTTTTTGAAATAACCTGAGTGACAAGGTGGAAATTCGACAAGGTGGACTGTACCGGCCAATTCGTAGGTATGGTCACCTTAATTGTAGTAGATTTACTACACTCATTGTAGTAGATTTACTACACCATTGTAGTAGATTTACTCGACCAATTGAAATACATTTACCACACGCATTGCAGTAGATTTACTATACTCATTGTAGTAGATTTACTATAACCATTGTAGTAGATTTACTCGACCAATTGAAATACATTTACCACACTCATTGTAGTAGATTTACTATACTCATTGTAGTAGATTTACTATAACCGTTGTAGTAGATTTACTCGACCAATTGAAATACATTTACCACACTCATTATTGTAGATTTACTATAACCATTGTAGTAGATTTACTCGACCAATTGAAATACATTTACCACACTCATTGTAGTAGATTTACTATACTCATTGTAGTAGATTTACTATAACCATTGTAGTAGATTTTCTCGACCAATTGAAATACATTTACCACACTCATTGCAGTAGATTTACTATACTCATTGTAGTAGATTTACTATAACCATTGTAGTAGATTTACTCGACCAATTGAAATACATTTACCACACTCATTGTAGTAGATTTACTATACTCATTGTAGTAGATTTACTATAACCATTGTAGTAGATTTACTCGACCAATTGAAATACATTTACAACACTCATTGTAGTAGATTTACTATACTCATTGTAGTAGATTTACTATAACCATTGTAGTAGATTTACTCGACCAATTGAAATACATTTACAACACTCATTGTAGTAGATTTACTATACTCATTGTAGTAGATTTACTATAACCATTGTAGTAGATTTACTCGACCAATTGAAATACATTTACAACACTCATTGTAGTAGATTTACTATACTAATTGTAGTAGATTTACTATAACCATTGTATTAGATTTACTCGACCAATTGAAATACATTTACCACACTCATTGTAGTAGATTTACTATACTCATTGTGTAGTAGATTTACTATAACCATTGTAGTAGATTTACTCGACCAATTGAAATACATTTACCACACTCATTGCAGTAGATTTACTATACTCATTGTATTAGATTTACTATAACCATTGTAGTAGATTTACTCGACCAATTGAAATACATTTACCACACTCATTGTATTAGATTTACTACACCGATTGTACTGGATTTACTAGACGCATTGTAGTAAGGTGATCATATTTTTCTAACAATAAGTCAAAACCGGGACGGCAATTTCTAGTTAAGTTAATCCGGAACGAGAGGTATAGTATATAGTACAGTTTTTTTATATACATCTTTTTTTATAATAATTGTGGACTATTAGTAAGAACTTTATTATTCGATTATATGTCATACTTTTTTATCTATGAATACAATTATATATAAATGTACGGGTAATCCAGTAAATTGTTTTTTAAATATCCTTCATAAGCAAGCCTTATTACACCTAACATAATTTTCTTCCAGACGACAGCTGCCTATTTTAAGTATATTCTAAAACACATGACAAAGAAATTAAAATCGTTAAATACCATTTAATAGATTTTTAATCGTTTTAAAATAAAACAAACGCTAAACAAACTACTGTCATGAGATTTCTATCTTTCTGCCTTAAAAATAATGATACAAAAATTCTAAATCAGCAAATGAGTGTTATTGTTTTACATCATTCTGGAATAATTATAATTTGAAAGTTGTAGTTTAATATTCATTGTTTAGTGAATGAAATTTAAGAATTGATTTATTTTTAATGTTTTCATAATATGATTCGTAGTGTAATTAATTATAAATTGTCTACTGAAACAATTAAATTTTTGTAACAAGGCAACGTTTAAATTCTCATTTGGTAAAAGACAATTCTTCTAGTTGCCTAATGATTATAATGATCGTCACATCTCGGAAATTTTATACAGAAGCCTTTTATTGTTATTTTTCGTCATTAGTAAACTCCTAAAATTTAGAAAACTTAAATTATGTGCGCGCAATTCAATATGGAAATAATTGGAAGAAGAATCTAGATGACTGGCATCTTGCGCAATGAGAAAAACTATAAAAAAAATTAAAACACTCATGCATTTTCCGACTTTGGTATGTACTGTATTACTTCATAATAATAGTAAATAATACTAAATAATAAATAATAAATTTGCACAACTGCAGTCAATATCTGACTAGCCAATGGTTTCGGACGTTCGAAATGATGATATATGACACCGCCAAGAACAAATCAACGAATGAATTATCATAATTAACGAGTCACTAATTATACATTGTTCATTTATTTTCAAATTATATTCTTTGCTCTTCTGAAAGACATCAATCGTGTACAGAAATCATTAACGTGAGCGCAGAATTTGCAGGCGTTTTGCCGCCATGTGAAATTTGCATGCCACACAGTTTGATTATCATCTTAAGCACATTGCCAAAAGGCATAAAATGAGACAACTTGTAATTATTCATGTTTCATTGTAATTCAGTTTGGTAATTGTTATATTAACAGATGTTTTAAAAGTATATTTAAATTACCAAGAGGATTTAGGAAAGATAAATAATTGTTCGTCTTCTATGATGCTACAAAGAATAGTTCAATTTTATGGAAATCTTTTAACTTACAGGACTTATAGAGGCTCCTACAGGTGTTTTCATTAGATATCTTTGAATAATAACATTCATATTACTTGCGTAGCTAGAGCAAGGGGACCTAGGACCTGATTTAGAGTTTCCGGGTTTGAATCCGCTTCGAAGAGCCTGATGTCAAGCAGTTGAAATAGCCCTTATCCGACATTGCTGTATCAATAAAATATTCGTTCTATTCACACTGAGATGAGGAACTGTTTTGGGTAAAATCAACTTATAAAGCCCAACAGCTTATAGGACTCTAAAGTTCTAAATAATTCAAAACCATTGGAGAAAAATACTTGCATACTATTTCATCATGTTATGCAAATATGTTAGCAAATCATCTTGTTCATCAATTTCTGAATTAGCCAATTTGGTAGAACTTTGCAATCTACAGGGATAGATGGTGGTAACTGGTACGGAACTTGAGGCAACCAGAATTATATTCTTATATTCTAGTTAAATAATTAATAATCGAAATATAAAATGATATCCATCACCTATCCGATCCTCTCAGCGCCGTTTCTCATTTTATTAATTCGTTTACGATAATATCATGGGAAGCAATGAGAGATTTCCAACTGGATTCAGTTCATTTGTTATTAATTATTTTAGTTCACCAAATCGTTTTTATCCAATTACTCTGTGCCTGCATATCATTAATTTTACTATCATTAATTACGAAGCTTTTTGCATAATTTTAATCAGACCCTGTCAGTTCCTTTTATGAGTTTTTATTAATTATGCGCCGTGTTAAATGTTTCTTCGATTTCTTCAGTTCATTTTTATGGAATTCAATTTTATTTGTTGTTCTTGACTAATTGGAAGTACATTTTTTGCTTTGTTCAGTAAACAATAAATTTGAAATAAACATTATTATTAGTCTGGAGAACATTTATATAAATAAAAAGATATATGAACAATAAATAGGCTAGTCTTAAATGGCCTTCAGGCAAGCATGAATTTTTTCTTGTACTTTTCTATACGTGTAGATGATCCACTCAATCAATAAGAATCCAGATTTGGCTTTTTAGAACAAATTTTTTTATTTTAAAATTGTAAATTTTTTGTATTCATTTCCTAAATAAGGTATAGACGACAACTGTGATCAGTAGGTATCAAATACCGAACGGAATATGCACACATTATCCCAAACGCCATGATTTATCATAATTAAACAATTTTCTGTATGCCTATAATATTTTAGAATTTTTGTTTAGACTATAAATTCTATCATCAAAATTGATAACAAAAAATGATTCGGCTGATCTTTACAAAAAACTAATCTGAACCATTCGTTACTGATATTAGTTTTAAAATTATATCATTATGAAAATGAAGATTGTTGTGATGCCCTAATATTAAATTTTATTATTACTTTGTTTGAGCATAATAGTTTAAAGGTATACAAAACAACAAATATTTAAAATATTTTTTTTATTAATTTAATTCACCCATTATTTATTTCGGAAAGTTTCGCAGCTTTAATTTATGAACGATTCCATACAATTTATTTTATTGTAGCATTATGAATGTCTGGATAGTTTATTCAACTTTCTCTGTATCAATCTAATAAGTCCACGATTAATGATCATGTAAATAAATTTAAATTATTCATATCATCAAATATGTATGATTATATGGATAGTAATAGAGATACAAAAGAAGCTTATAAAATATCAGTTCTCGGTTTCATTCATGAAAACATCACAAATAATTTATGATATCGAGACAGTAGAACAGGATCTCGACAATTTATTCTTATATCGATCACAGATCAAAAAATTATAATTTAAACAGGAAATTACAAAGAGTTAATGGACGGTTTATATTCCTATGAATCAGTTTTAAAATAGTCTTTACGGTTTGCGGTTTCGGTCCATTAACTATTAACTCGAATCAAAACCGCGCGGTGCTATTTTGATTTGTTCGAATGTGTTTTTGTATACATAATATCTATTCTTAATGTAATCTAATTAGAATTTTGTCTACGAGCGACGATCGCGTGCGATTCTAGTTGGAATTTATTAAGGCCATTCATAAAAAGATGAATAAGAAATCAATCAAGTTCCGATTTTATTGGTATTTTTAAATTATACGAATATAATATATTGTACTATTTTCCATAAAATCTGTAATTAAACTACTTATATTATTCATAACTGAACGAGTGTAAATGCTTAATGAGTCTATACTATTATATAATTATATCTAATTATGAAAATTTATTTAATTATATCGATAGATGAAAAATATCAATATTATATAAAAACATGTACTTTATTGTTTGGTGACTCTAGCAAAAGGAATGGAGATATTATATGTAATTCAAGATCAGAATATATCGTAAATTAAACTTGTTTTTACTTACTTTTTTATGGTGACATGATAATTCTTACTAACGTAGGTATTATTTAGCAAGCTAATCCCCACCAGTACAAATAAATCAAACAAGAAGTTTCTGTTATTTGCCATTAAGTATAATACTATTATAGTTCCATACACTACTGGTTTCATTCTATTCCTAATTTGGATTTACTCTATATTATCATAATCATATGATTGCGGCCCAGGAGTTCCTGGAAGAGGTCTATTTCTTCGATAGGCCCAACGCCCGCGGCCGCGGATGACCGCCGCGGCTATCGAGCCGAATTAATAATACCTGGTACCTCGTCGTATCTGTGACATTTTTTGGGAATGCGTCACATGAAAGTAACACGAGCCAAATGTTTATCTAAAAAACCATTGACGTACTACTTTGGTAAAAAACTAAAATTGAAACTAGTGCCGTATGACATCGTGCCATAAGGCAAATTGAATTGCATGCTTAGTTCTTTTAAAAACAGCCATCTTTACACATTTAGCTTTGTATCTCCGAAACGGCTAAACCTGCCTTTGTTCGAATCGAAATCTCCCTATCAATAGGGATCGATTTGCTTTTTGAATTTTTCAAATCGGTTTATCCATGCGCCCGAAATCGTCTCCACACATACACTTACACATCCATTTTTTGGTAGGTTACTATTATCATTATAACATTGCACCCCTCGATGAAGTATATAGATCAGCTTTTATTACTTTTTTTTTCTGAACAGCAATTAGAACCATACGTCCTATGAGCTGTTGGGCTGAAACTTCTCCTTACTTTGTATTTTTTAGATGGTAACCCAATGGTTAATCCATCCATATTTGATGATTTTTTGTTATTAGATTTAATCTAATAGGGCTGACATTTTATTGGTGCAGCAATGCCAGGCAAGGGCTATTTTCATTTGAAAACATATTGTTATCTATATTTTCAAGTGAAAATCGTTGTCACTGCTGCCTGACAACAGGCTGCTCGAAGTGGGTATCGAACCCGGGACCTCTGAAACAAGTCCCGTCGCTCTTAACCGCTTACCTACGGGCGAGCCCTAATACTTTCTTAAACCTTAAAATTGGTTGTTTAAACACATAATCAAATACAATAAATTTTCAACCGCATCCGATATACTCTTGTATGTTTTTAATTACAGACAAACATAAAACCATAAAGTTTCTCAAACAACATTTTTATTAAATAATCGACTGCTGCAAGAAATAAAGTTTTTTGCTGCTTATACTCCACAATTGTTGAAATATTTCTTAGTCTTGGAGATAAAAATAATTTTGTTCCTTGATAAAACAGTACCAATATTTTAACCACAAATTTGCATATTTGTTCAATGCAATTACCAGACTTTAATCTTATGAATAGTGAAAATATAAATTTTTAATTAATAATAAAAATATATTTTGTAAGTACGCCTTTGGACTAGACACCAAAATCTACTGATTAACAAGTAATAAAAATGAGTCACAAATTTTTAAGGTGTCTTGCAAAGAAGAATTTTAATTTAACTATATTCGTATCACTTAAACTTGAAAAATTAGTAGTGTTAGTTTGTAGTATAGCAGTTAATAATTGCATTCATATTGTCAATTGTTTGTTCAAGTAAATTATTCAACCATATGTTTGCTGTATAAAAGCATTCAAATAAGATCATAAAAATTGATATGTATGCATTTTCATAGAATTTTCTTCAACTTACATTCGTAATAACTCTATTTTTATTCTGGATTATATGAAGTGATAAGCTTTACACTACAATTTGTATTATAATGTTGATTACGATTTCTTAGAAGTTTTTAAACTCAAACGCTTTCTGAAAACTACTTGCATTATTATCGTTTTTAGGTGGAAAATAATTTATAATAAGTAATGTACGTTGAATTCAAAAAACGCAAAAAAGATAAAGAAATTTATATAGCATTATGAGTTTTATATGATTTTAAAAATGTCACATGTCTGCTAAACAAGTTAATCCATGCCATCATTAAATAAATAAAAATACTAAAGTTAATTTATGAATAAACTTTTAAAAATTTACAATATTACAATTTCATATTTAATTTAATATTTAATATTACATTTAATATAATATTACATTTTAAGCAATATTAAAATAGTCAATAATTAATCTGTATTACGTAAATAAATTTCTCTTTGACAAAATAATTTACTTTAATTATAGGACAAGTTTTAATAATCACGCAATTATTGTAGACATCTCTATAATTAGTCAGAAATATATAATTATACACTGCGACCTATGCGTAATTTTGTGACACATTTAAATATATTTTTTGATGTTTTTTGTCCAACAAATTATGTCAATTTATTTCAAATTGCGCTGGAGACCTTGATGACAAGTCTATAATTTATTTAGATAATTGGTAATTGCAAGACTGTTTTTTAGTTCCATGCCTAAGGTGAGAAATATTAATATTTGTGACAAGCAATATCAAATTTATAATAAAAAATTGCTACTCCTTTATAATAATTGTCAGGAGTAATTTCTAGTTGGAATTCCAGATAATCAAATTGGATTATATACATGTGTATGAACTATACTAACATTGCTATTGAACAATGATCACAATACTAATAAAAATTAGAAATTAAACAAAATTTAGGAAATATAGAATTATTTAGTTTGTACATAGACCATAATATATATTGTAAACATGTGTATTTTTTGGTCTACAAGCTTGTCACATAATTTTTCAAAACCAAGTATTGAGAAAACAAAAATTTCTATATGATTGTAAGTTTCATCCTAATAAGAATAATTCAGAAGAATGGGCTAATATTAAAAGGTGAACGATAATTAGGCATTTTTTTAACAATATAATATATATTTTTTAATCTATTTACATTTATTAAATGAATTTTGCTCAACATCCTTAATTTTATTAAATTTCAACACAGTCCTGGTAAACCAATGTTATAAGTAGGTACTTACTACCAATCCATTACCAACAACTATTCAAATTCAAAAGACAGAGCTTTGAAAGCATGTACTGGAGCAATAAACAAACTAATAATAATTCAATATTTCTAATGATAAAATAATATTAAATATTATCAAAGTCATTTATTCTTCTCGGGTGTCTGAAATTAATTGTTCACCGATCTGGCGGACAATCAGGCAATCGGTGCTGAGTCGATCACGTTGCAAAAGACTCATTACGATCATTAGGACCGCCTTCCGACACACAAAGGCGGCCATTTTGAATCCATCGGACAATATTTGTAATTAAGCGAAAATAATATTTCAATCTGTTTGTTATATTGGATTACAAGAACCACCCGAGGGCTCCTCGCGATAGAAAGATTGCCAACCAGGCTGGTGATGCAGCGCCTTATCCTTGGTAATGGATTTTGGGCCGTTTGCTTTAAATAGTAAAGTACTCTAAAACATGTTTATTATTATTATTATTATTATTATAACTGGGCAGCAATTAAAAAACTTCAAGTTTCCATGAATTATTAATTACTACATCGATTTTTTATAGATGGCAACCAAAACAGTGGTTGCGTAATTTATTATTACAAAAGTTATTTTCACTTGCCAACATCTTGATATCTATATTTTCAAGTAAAAGCCAGTGTTACTACTTCTTGACATCATACTTGTTAATGCGTGTATTATTCTGGGACCTCTGATTCAAATTTCGTCGCTCTAACCACTTATCAACACCCTTGTTATAATATTAAGCAAGAAACTGACTAAATGGGTGCATTCGACTTGGACGCTTACGCGCTGTGAGCGCTCACGCTTATAAGCACGAATTTTTAGCGTTCGACTTGGCCGATAAGCGCTCAGAATCGATAACTAAATTCCGTTCGTTTTGGAAACTGTGAGCGTCAATAAGCATCAAAATGGCGGCAACTGGCGGTAACGGTAATTGTGTAAATTTTATTACTTTCTGGATCATTCAGCGGGATTATAAAGAATTTAACAATTAATAAATAAATGAAATTTGGTTTGCTTATGCTTAATTCATATTAATATTAAAATTAAAATTTAAAATTAATTAAATTTAAAATTAATTAATATCAATATTAATATTAAAAAATAATTGTGATCTACAGCTTGTCATTTTTGAGGGATTATAAAGAATTTAACAATTAATGAATAAATGAAATTTGGTTAGCTTATGCTAAATTAATAGTAATATTAAAATTAAAATTTAAAATTATTTAAAATTAATTAAATTTAAAATTAATTAATATCAATATTAATATTAAAAAATAATTGTGATCTACAGCTTGCCATTTTTGCGGAATTATAAAGAATTTAACAATTAATAAATAAATGAAATCTGGTTAGCTTATGCTTAATTAATAGTAATATTAAAATTAAAATTTAAAATTAATTAAATTTAAAATTAATTAATATCAATATCAATATTAAAAAATAATTGTGATCTACAGCTTGCCATTTTTGCTGAATTATAAAGAATTTGACAATTAATAAACAAATGAAATGACAGATAGTAAAAACAACTGACGCTCACGCTCACGCTGCCCTACCTCTGTGGCGTGAGCGTATGTGAGCGCAAAATATGTGCTACGAGCATACTACGATGGTGCTACGAGCGTACTTATGTGACACTCACAGCGCCAAGTCGAACGATGAAAGCGCGCTCACGGCGCGCTCACAGCGCGTAAGCGTCCAAGTCGAATGCACCCAATTTGTACCCTTCTGTTAAAATGGATACATGTTGATTTAGCGTTATTGCGCTTTTTTTTTCAAAATCAAAAACTTACACACTTTCAATTATTATTGCTGGGAGGACGATACGGTTCTACAGAAATTTCTCTCTTGATCATAGTTCATATTAATACACTGGTTTTCATTTTTCAGATATCATTCTTTCAAGTTCCATGATGTAACTTTTAATTCCCCATATTTTTTCTTAACGATTAAGTCTCGTAAAGTTTAGTTTTTGTTTTAGTACTTTCTCTATAAATTCAAACAAATTGCGCTTAAATTTGATTTCTTCATCAATTTTCTTATTTTTTTTTGTTTTTTTTTATTAATTATTTTTTTTAATTTTCTTAATTAAACACAAATATATTTTTAGATTTACATCTCTTTAAGGATTATTTGGAACACATAAACTAGATATTGGACATAGAATTCATATTAACTAGATTTCACACGAACCCTTTGCCTAATTAAATGTAGGTAAAAACAAAAATAAAATTAACATATGCCTCAACGTTTTTTTTTTTTGAATGTGTGGTCTACAATTTTTTTCTAAAATATATTTTTTATTTTGACTCAGTATTGGTGAATCTTTAGTAGGTACGTATATATATCAAAATTTCTGATCCGAGGTTTTGAATCAATATGCTCATTATTACTTTTGCCGTAGCAATATCATAATTTATAATCCAAATATCGTTCACCTTTTACTATTAGCCTATTCTTCTGAATTATTCTTATTAGGATGAAACTAACAGATAAACGAGATGCTGGACATAGAATTCATATTAACTAGATTTCACACGAACCCTTTGTCTAATTAAATAGAGGTAAGAACAAAAATAATATTAACATATGCCTCAACGTTTTTTTTTAGTGTGTGTTCTACAATTTTTTTCTAAAATATATTTCTTTATTTTGACTCAATATTGGTGAATCTTTAGTAGGTACGTATATATCAAAATTACTGATCCGAGGTTTTAAATCAATATGCTCATTGTTTCTTTTGCAGTAGCAATGTCATAGTTTATTTAAAATCCAAATATCGTTCACATTTTACTTCTACCCTATTCTTCTGAATAATTCTTATTAGGAGAAAACTTACAACCATACAGCAATTTTTGTTTTCCAAATACTACTATCATTCGAAGGTTTCCTTCTATGCAATACCTATTCCTTTTATTGTTTAACTTTGTATTGAATTTTAAACCTTCCATTGAGATATTTCCAGGTTCGTCACCTACTTCGTACAGTGATATTTGTTTTAACAAGAAATTTTATATATGGAATTATGTTTCCCATTGATAATAGCTCTTTACCTCTTAGTATTAGAGAAATCTAATAATCATAATATATCAAATATAGTTAGTCCAACTATATGATACCCTTCTAAAAAGCTATGTATAATACGAAATATCATCACAACACAACAGTTCATATAACTCTTGAACTCTGACTACTATTTACTTCTTCGTTTATTGAAAAGCCCATGTCTCTGATACAATAAGCTTAAAATCAACATTTTCTTTGGAGCAGCGTATAATATTTCAAAAGTCCGTGGCCAAGAGACGCCGCCGCCCAATTATAAAACTAAACAAACGTTTACCATAACTCAAAGGCGCCCCCTGTCGCATCGTTCAAATCTCTCGTTGCGATTCCTCTTGAAGTCCGAGCCGCCTCGATGCCTTCGGAGTCTTCGAATGGATATAAAATAATTTTGCGCCGGCAATCATCATCTGGCCGTTGATTAGAATTTATGACACGACCAATCGGACGCCAAATTATTTGATTCTGTTGAGATCTTGTCGAAGTATCGATGTAAATAATTTTAAAAAATGCAGAAATGCGTTTCTGTGATTTTATGTACATATTTGAAAAAATTAATATTTTATGGCCAAACTTATTAGATAATAGATTTTGGTAAAAACGTGCATCTTGCCTTGAATATTAATGTATATTTGTTTTATTTTTATTTCCAACTTTGCGTAGGATGGGTTATACTAATCGCAAAAAACAATTAGAAACAATTAGAATATAAATAACACAAATATGTTTTAGTATCAAATAAGGATTGATTCCATAGTTTTGCATTATCTGCCAGCTAAAGAAAGCAATAAATTAAAGTGATTATTCTTCCTGGATTGGCCGGGACAGTCCCAGATTTCCATCTTGTGTCCCGGGTTTTTCTAAAAGCCATATTTGTCCCGGAGTTAGTTTTTTTTTTCGGAACTGTCATGGTTTTTTTTTTCAAAAATTAATTGATAAATTATAGATAAAAAGTATTACATATAATCGATAATAATAACTTTACCAAAAATCCACGACTCTGACTTAAAAAAAATTATTCATATAGAACACTATTTTTTATTGTGCCCTTAAATAGCATTTATTATTTTAAAGTCCTCGCCCCACGTTCCGTAAAAATATAACTAAAATCGCCGCCCCGGTTTTGACTTAATAAAATGGAGCTCTAAATAAAAATATCCTTGTTTTTTTAATCTAATTAATGGAAAAAAAATCCTTGACCAATATTCAACCAATGCCTTGTGAAATAGATCTTTTATTTCAAAATTATGTTTTTTATATCTAACAATGAATATTAATCTTGATGCGGTGTTAATTGTGTTGGTGTATTCATTTTTCCGCATATAGCCTTGCTGCTTTCCGGAACCGGATAATAATTTTGGAGGTCCGAGGACCCCAAACCAGGGGCCGTTGGTTTTGTTTTTTTCGCTTGATTAAAAGCACCGCAAAATGCACACCTGCTCAGTGCAAAAATTAGAATAATAATTATTATTTAACCAAGTTTAATTTCAATATTTGGTATTTAACAGCGTTATATAGAATTACAAAATATAATATTTCTTTTTTAAAATATTGGTAGTTATTATCTATTTACTGAAGAACATACAATTTTGAAAGCTATTAATAATAATATTGAGTTAATTTAAAATTTTATGTATTTCTTTTATCCATATTATTTACAAATAAATATTTTGTTCATTAATTTAAAGTCAGATTTTTTTTTATTGATATATTATTATAGCATTTTCAAACGCTTTTACTACTTAATTGAGAGCTATATTATTTCGTTCGGCGTATAAAGGGTGTAAATAATGTTTTTTAGAAAACACTTTCAGAAAATAGGCTCAAGTTCTTACATTCACAAAATAGATTTTTGGAAAAAAGATATTTACATCAATCAATCCCACCTGTAAGAAAGATATTCAAATTCCTCCTGTAGCGCCATGCCATTGTGATTATGGCAAAGTGGGCAAATCATGGCGAAACGATTCGAAGCTCCGTCTTTTGCAATAAAATCTACTAATCTGTCTAAAAATGTACCATGTGATGATAATATTGGACGAGGAAGCAATCTGGATGGTACTATTTCAGGGGTTTTTTCGTTCAGGGGTTTCGAACTTGTGCGACGACCCTGATTATGATGGAAGTTGAATTTTACATTTACCAAACTAATAAAAGTTAGAAGTTCAATCACAAACCCTGAGCAAACCCTGAGCAAATTCATTTAATTCCCAGTTCAATAGAAGAACTATTGACATCAGATATATAAAATTAATATTTTTATAAAACTTTTATTTATCAATTAGCTTCAAAGAATTTCTAGAAGTATGAGTAGAGCGGTATGTTCATTAAAACTGGACAGAAATATTACTTTGCACGATCTCAATAATAATGCTTTTCAGTAAATTTATATGGCTACTAGAAAATAGTATCCTTTCGTTGCTCGTCTGTGATTTCAATGAAACTTAGCATGATGATAGTTTTGGTGCCCAAACTGGCCACCATAATTAGAATTGTAAGAAAACTGGTGTGTGAAATATTAAGTAGATCAATATTCAAAATGATCTATATTTTTTCTTGTTGATTTTATGTAATATTTTTTGAATTATTATTATTATATGAAGTCTCACCAGACTATGAGCTGAAACCGAGGACAGTTCGACTTCTTTTGCGCACGTGGAACTCATACTTCTGATTGACTGGACCGATTGGCCGGCCAAACTTTTTGTCAAAGGCCCAGAACTAAAACGTTCGAGTAGATCTTTTGCTGGGGAAAATATTTATATGTTCATTATATAGATAGAAAACGGATGGATTATTCTTACTGATACTACATAAGTCATTATTTCGGTCTTATCGACCAATTTTATATTTTATTTAAATTACTTATTTTCATTTAGACTGATACTAAATTTTTTATCTATTTTTATCTTTTATGTTTAATATCACTAAATTTTGATTGATTTTTGATATTTCTTATATTTGTATTTAGTATTTATCCAAAACACGCTGCCCAAAAGGTACTTAGCAAGGTACATTCACCTCTTTAGCAAAGCATTTTTATTTTCACCGAAACTCTCCAGTAATAAGATTTCGTAATTAAAACTGATCTAACTCAAAGTAATTACCGGTTCTATAGTTCTCTTTCTCCATAACTTCTTCCAAAATCAGCTTTTTCTGCTGCAACAGATCATCCATTACCCTTGAATAACTATTCCACTTTATATTATAATACAAAGTGACTACTTTTTTCGCAATTGTCATCCCCATAGGACACGCCACCATCAAAGGACAAACGTAGAAGGAAAATTCCAGCCAAGATTTAGGCGAGAAGTAGACATAAATCGCTAAACATGATATCAGATAAAACAAAAAGGACATTATCATCAGATTTTGAAGGATTTTCTGGTAACGGATTTGAGAATCTCTCATTATTTCTTCTGTAGCAATTATTCTTTGTTCTAAATTTTGCAAAGCTTCGTAGGGTGGTTCTTTATCATGCGCCAAACTTGCCAACATAGAACCCATTTTAAATTCGAAACGGAGACACTTTTTTAAGCTTTTTAATAATAAATACGCGATAAAAATATCAAGCAGGGTAATCTATACATTATAAATAATTTATAGTAATTTTTAAATAAACAAATTTTAATACCACTTTGACATAATTAATAAATTTTAATACCACTTTGACATAATGTAGTGGAATTTTTGAATATGTCAAATAGTGACGTACTACGAAAATATTCAATTTTTGATAATGGCTATTATTCTGGGTAGCATTTCACTTTCTATTAATCGTATAATACAAATCAAGTATAATATTTACTCTAATAACAAACATTCTGAAATGCATCTGAAATCTTTTTTTGAATTAATAGGGAATATTCATTAATTGTATGAAAAAAATTAAGTAGAATCAAGGAGTTGACCTTTAAAAAGTTACTTATTGTCTCAAATCATATGAAAATTCTTACGGTTTTATCTATTCAATAAGGCTGGAAATATTTTTTTAAATTATAATAAAAATTGATTCGGTAATTTTGTGACTATCCTTGATATAATTTCGATATGTTATTGTAAATGCAATTCTCTAAAAATATAATATAATCTACAAATATGCATAGGATGTATAAAATTTTCATAATCTTTGTCGTATTAAATTTTGCAAATTTTTGATAGAGTGGACTAAGTTTCATATGAATAAGAAAGAATTTCATAAATGTCAAATGAAAAATTATATAGTATTTTTTATTAAAAACACAAATTTGCTATATATTTTGAACTTTTGAACCTATTTCAAATTACCATTTAATCCAGAATTCAATTCTAAATTCTAGACATAATATTTTCCGAGCAAATTTCAGTGCTTTTTTGCAATAAATCACCGATCATCCTCATTATTGATCATGGCGTTACAGTTTAATTCAAGTATATTATTATTTAATTGAAAAACTATTTTAAAACTGACCTAAATGAGTCTGGTGGTCCATGATGCTGCTGATAGAAAGAACTCCTCTAGCAGGTCTTGAATTTTCGCTTGATTTTTCCGACATGGATTCTGATCTATTAACACATAATTCATTTGCACTCACATCTTTCTTCAAATCCATTTTCACCATAAATAAAATAGCACTTAAAGAATCAAGTATATTAATGTCCCACCTTGAATGGTTTAGTAAAATAATACAAATTTGAAACCAATCTCAGCACTAAAAAGTTCTAGGTAAGACGCAATATAAATCCTTTTATCCTGATATATTTTCAAGTCAAAATACAAAAATAATCAAGAGCAATTAACGATAATTAATTATCTACGATCAAATCAACACAGATCATTCAGATCGCGCGCGTGCTCACACTTGCAAAGACAGCGTGTACGCAATCACGTGGAGCTCGTTAGATCGGGGGGCCCTCGAATTGATTGAACAGCGGGGGCTCCCTTCAAGTGGTGCCCCCTTCCACGAACAAATCGAGGCCTTGCAGAGGCGGTGTTCGGAAATGGAACGCCTATAACTAATCCCGCCCGGGAATTTGATAGATGCATGTGCTGGTGTGTTTTGATTGTGCCAGATAGAGGCGGGTTGAGGGAAAAATAGTGTTTTCAATAAAAGATTAGTAACATATAAAACAAAGTCGTTCACTTAGGGTTTCGTATTTTTGACGGTAAATACCATAGTCTTATAGATCATATTAAAATATTACGGCCCTACGACAAGTCGTTTAATTTTAAAAATTCGTCAAAGTTTGTAAAAATGAGTATCGTTTTTTTGGTGTTTGTCAAAATTAGAACTTTCATCGACGTTTGCTCAAAAACGCCTGAACCGATTTCAAAAATTTAAAAGTCATTTGATGTATCTCGCTAAAGATTATCGTTTCTCAGTTTTGTGCGACGATCGACCGAGCTGTTTCTTTGAAAATAGGAAAAAAGCGTTAAACTTTTCGTCCACATTTAAGCTTATACTACCGAATCAAATCAAAAAATCAAAAACTTTTGAATCATATTAATTGAGAATGATACTGATTAGTTTTAGGTGAAAATCTACCTAGCAGTTTTTTTGTAATTAACTGTTAAAAAAGATTTAAGCCAATTTTTATGGAACTTTTTTTGGTGATATATATCATGGTCTTATAGAACTTACTGAAATATTAGGACCTTACGAAAAGTAGTTTAATTTTAAAATTCATAAAAATTTGAGAAAATTAGTAGTTTTTATTTTTTGACATTCTTCAAAATTAATATTAGACGATTTACTTGGGTATAACGATAGAGTATTTGATATGGAAACTGGTTCATTTATAAAAATAATAGATTTTTGAAAATTTGCTTGTAGAAAATACTCTGAGTTAACGTGATCGTTCGTTTTCAAACATATGTAATAAATCCACTTCGAATTATTTACACATATCGGAAAGTTCATGTAACTTGCCTTAAGGCAAAATACCAACACCAACTAGTTATACTTATAACTAGAATACAAGTTTTTGCCATGAGTTATACAAATTTAATCTTTTTCAGTCGATTTGAGTATAAAATCCAGTAAAGTACTTTTTTTTTTTTTTTTTTTTTTTTTTACATAAATAAATATATACATTCTATTTTACAATATTTTATACATAAGTGGATTTATATAACTATTTTTCAAAAAATATTCTTTCCTTTTTTCTCTTAAATTCCTCTCAATGAGTGTTATTTCTTCAAAACCATGATATAAATTATATAAGATTCCAGATAGCAGCCAAAATTTTAACATCTTTTTCTTCTTTTGATTTATATTGTATATCTATTTTGATAAGTTTATCGTCATCTTCAGTTACATCTATTTTCGAGATTTTTAATTTTGTTTTCATCCAATCCCATATAATTTTCTTTTTACCACATTCAGTTAAATAGTGTAAGGCATTTTCCTCCTTATTGCATTTTTCACATTTTTCTGTGCTACTCATTTTTATTCTAAAAAGTTTTGCGTTCATTGCAATGCATTCATTTACTATCAAATAATTTGTTGTTTTCCATTCTGAAGGAATATTTTTGTTTTCTATACTCCTCCATATGTTTTTCCAATTATGGTGTGTTTTTTTTCCATTATTTTAGGAGTGAAATTTTCCAGTAATTTGTTATAAATTTCTTTTGTTTTCGGCTTCTCCGTGATCCATATACAATTTTCATTAATAATTTTGCATTCATTTTAAATTATTTTCAGTAATTTATTATTTTCTTGCCAAAATTGCAAAAATTCACCATTGACTTGCTTTTCATTTATTTGTTTAATCATATTTTTAATGAGTAAGGCTTCGCATTTCTCCTTGGTTGATATTAGTTTCAGACCTCCTTCTAATTGTGTTAGTTTGAGTTGCTTTCTATTAATTCGAAGTCTGTGTCCATTCCATATATAAAACCCTAGCAATGCTTCAATTTTTTGTGAGTAAACCTTTTTCATTGGCAAAACTTGTGCAATATACCACACTTTTGATAAAGCAAACTGATTTACATGCCATATTTTTTGTATTATATTTAGTCTCCTGGAGAGTTCTATATTCAAAGTTATCCTTATACTATTTAATATTTTATCCCAATTTTTTTTTATCATTACATTTAATTTGTTGCTGACTAACATCCCTAAATATTTAATTTCTGATTTTTCTGGTATATTATTTGTTTCTCTCTTCCATTTTGAACCAAGTGGCAGATATGTTGATTTGTTTTTGTTTATTTTAGCACCTGAACATTCACAGTATGATTCTATGGTTTTCAGTGTCTTTTTTTCTTCATCATTTGATTTTATGATTATAGATACATCATCAGCATATGCTAGTACTTTTATATGTTTGTTTATTAATTTTTCACCTTCTAATTGTATACTTAATTGTTCCAGCAAGGGATCTAAGCCGATTATAAAAAGTACCATTGATAACGGACAACCTTGTCTTACTGATCTTTCAATTTTTATACTTGTTGACAAGTTTCCATTTATTTGCAATCTTGATGATGCATTTTTATATAAACATTTTATAACCTTTGTGATTTTGTCAGGTATTGCTATTTTCTGGAGAACTTGAAACAGGTATTCATGTGACATCATATCAAATGCTTTCTTAAAATCAATATTTAATAGACCTGCTTGTTTATATTTTTCTGTATTATAACAAGATACTAAATTTCTAACTGTTGTTAAGTTATTAATAATATTTCTGTCATCTATACAACAGGATTGACCGTCATTTATTACATTTTGTATGCTGTTTTTAATTCTATTCGCTAAAATTTTTGAAAACAATTTTAGATCACAATTTAGGAGCGTTATTGGCCTGTAATCATCTGTATAATTTGGATTTTTTACTTTAGGTATAAGGATGATTATTCCCTCTGTAAACTCTTTATTTATGTATTCTGGATTACTTAAAAATTCATTAAACATTCTTGCAAGAAGAGGTGTAAAACTTTGTTCATATTTTTTATAAAATTCATATGGAATTCCATCTATACCGGGGGTCCTATTATCATTTGCAGATTTTATTGCTTCTTTTACTTCTTCTTCTGTAATCTTATTTCTTAAATTCTCATTGAAAATAATGTTAATATTTTTATTGTAGTTTTCCAAAATAGCAAGGTTTTCTATGTTTGGTATTGATTCTTTTTTATAGAAATATTGATATGATTTTTCCATTTCTTTCATTATATCTATATTGTTTTGTAATAAAGTGTTTTCCGAGTTATACATCGATTTAATATATTTATTTTCTCCATTTTTCTTTTCTTTCGCTATTTGGTATATTGTTAAACGTTCCTCTTCTGCTATTGTTTGTGTTCTTGATCTTATTTTGATACCTTCATTTTTTAAATCATATAATTTTCTAATCGTTGCTTTTATTTCTTTAATTATTTCCCACATACCTCCGGTTTCTTTATGAATTGAGACAGCCTCGTTTAATACTTGCTCAAAATAACTGATTGTGTTATTAAAATCTATGGCATTCTGTATCGAAATACTTTTTGCTATATATTTAATTTTGGGTTTTGCTTTTTTTTGCCACCATTCTATTATTTTATTAGGCGGATATTTTTTTTCAATTAATTTCCATTCTTCTATAAATTTATTATCAAATTCCTCTGATTTTAATATTTTGCAGTTCATTTTCCAATAGCTTTTTCCTAATAAGGGTATTGATGAAGATGCTTTTATTTTCAGAATTACAGCATTATGGTCGGAAAAAGCTATCGGTACCGTTTTGCAGTCTATAATTTTGTTACTTATATTTGAATCTACATAGAACCGGTCCAATCTAGATGCAGAATCGCCTCTGAGAAATGTGTATCCTGATTCATTCTTATGTTTTTCTTCCCATGCATCTTTTAGTTTAAGCTGATTCACTAATCTTTTTAAGGCCGCACTATTATTTGTTCGGCCTTTTTGGTCTTTTGCGTTAATAACACAGTTAAAATCTCCTGCTATAATTACATTTGATGTATTATTTCTAAATATACTGCCTATTTCATCTTCAAATAATTTTTCTCTTTCGGCTTTAAAACCATTCCCAGCATGTGCATATACATTGATGAAATTTATTTCATCTATTTTTGCTCCTATTATTCTAGAATTTTCATGCAATAGTATATTTTTAAATTTTATACCAGGTCTTATCAAGATTGCTGTTCCTCTTTGATTCTCATTTAAATTTATGATGCTTTCATATGGCTTAAAAAAATTAAAATCGTCTTCATTTATTTCTTGTAACATAATAACGTCTAAATCATATTCTCTTATGAATTTTTTTAATAAGATTTTTGTTGTTAAACTCCTTATACCATTTATATTTATTGTTGCTAAGTTTCTTATTTTGTAATTATCCATGTTTATTAAATAGTATATTTGTTTTATTTTTATTTATATTGTTTATAATTTTGTTATTTGTTTGTTTAAATCCTCTTCGGGTTTTTCACCATATTCTTTATTTGACTTTAAAGATTCGTCTTGTTCAATTATCATTTTTTCATTGGGATTATTTGACAATACATCAGATGACAAACTTGGTGCTTTTATATCAAATCTTCTAATGATTTGATTTATTACTTCATCTGTATTTGGAGTAGAAGTTGTTATTATTTTATTTCTCTTTGGTGTTATTTCAATTTCATTGTTATGATTTTTCTTCTTATCTATTTTTATCGATTTTTTTATTTTATTTGCCGTTGTAACAATACTTCTTTTATTAATAATTATTCTATTTTCTTCTTTTTTATAACTATTGTATTCTTCATTTTTCTCATGATCTTTTTGTTTGATTTTATTTTCGTCTTTTTGGTATACAGTTTCCTCAATTATATTATCTTCTTTATTATATATTGCAGGATTAATTTTTTCAACATATTTTAGTCTTTCATTTATTCTCGTATTTACTGTGCAATCTTTTTTCATATGATTTATTTCTCCGCATTTAAAACATTTCCTTGGCTGTCCTTTTATAATTATTGTTGTATTTTTTCCATTAATTTTAATGCTATCAGGTATTTCTTTTGTGAGTTCCATAAGGAATGTTCTGTTTCCCGTGTAACAGTTAATTATGTTTTCTCCAGACCACATATCTTCCTGATATTTTAAAACTCTCCCATATTCTGACATAATTTTTGTAATATAATCTTCTGAAATCTCCCACTGAACGTTTAGAAGTTTAATCCATTTCGGAGGTTTTTTCGGTTCACTAAATTCTATTTCGTAACTTTGATTGTTTTCATCTTTGTACTTAATATTTGCTTCGTATTTATTTTTAATTTTACTTATGATTTCCGCATTATTAAATTTGACATTTAATATTTTACTTTCCATGGCGATTCCATGAATGCAACTTATGTCTTCGAATATACTTTCAAGGATTTTTCTTAACCACATATGTACTTTTAATGGAGCAATTGCTCCTTCTATTACTTTAAAATTAAAAAGGAGTGTATTAACTTGCTTAATACTCTCCATTTTGTATTATATATTGCACTTTAAACACAAAACACACGCACAGCCAGGCAGGCAAGCCTGGTATTTATTAAATGTTTTTATTATTGCTCTTATATAATCCGATGTGTTCACAACGAAGGTCTATTTTGAACTGCCTAGTAGCTATATTTCACTGTCAATAGTGTCAATTCAAAACTTCAATCATTGATAATTAATATTATTTTTTTCCTGAAAAAAATGGATATCTATAAACTTATGTAACTGTAACTGGCATGTATTCGCCAAGTTAAATGGCAAAGATCAATTTGTTAATTTTTATTGTTCAAGATTTTTCTACACTATTTTGTAATATATAATATACTGATAACTTTATAAAAATTGATTAAAATAATGATCTAAATAATTTTTATAGTTATACTTATAACTAGAATACAACTTTTTCCATGGATTTATAAATTAAATCTTTTGCAGATTTAAAATTATAAAATCCAGTGATGTAAAAGCAGCTACATTTCATTGTCAATTTAAAATTGTAATGATTGATAATTAAAAGTTATTATATATAAATAATAATCCATTATTTACTGATAACTTCTGTAAAAAAAAAATATAAAAATAACAAATTAAGAAGCAGAGATTAGTTAATGTTTTTATTTTTAAGACTTTTCGATACAAGTATATTATTATTATTATTATTAGTGAAACATGTATTGATACATTTGTGTATATTTATCAAAAATAATTATATAATTATTTTAATTATGACAATTATACTTATAACTAGAGTGCAACTCTTTTCCTCGCCACCCATGAGGTAAAGTTGCCAGGCGCGTTTTTTTTAATGTGGTGTCGCCACAGAAATAGATACTTCTATTCATATTTACGTTTCTAACATTTCAGATGAAATGGATATGGTGTAAATACTACTAAGTATCGATTTTTGCAGCCCTAATCCACCTAAACTAACTTATAAACTAATTATACCTAACTTGCATGCTAATTATACCTAACTGACACGAATGTAACGCTTAAAGAACTCCGCGATATGTCCTAATGTTAACCCAACAATTGCGATTTTTAAAAGCGAAAGAACCTCTCGTGAAGAAGAAAACATTATAATAACAATTATACTTTAACATTAAAATTGCAATCGTAAATTTACAAAAAAAAAAATGTATTTACATGATGTACCCCCCTCGATCCACCATGCAACTACTGAAAAAAAAACTTCATAGGTTCCCAGCCTATGAAGTTTATGGACAAATCATTTGGTGATTTGTAATTATTAGTTGAAGTTTTACAGAAAAGCGCGAAAAATAAAAGAAAGGTTCCTCCAGACGCCACCCCGTTTGAGCTCTAAACAAAGATACGCGAACAACCGTAAAAAAATGTACGACCGAACATAAAAAAATATGTAAAAAATTCCCACTAACTTAATCTTGATTGAGTACTAATATAATACAATAGTAATAATACAATATAAGTAAATATCTAATAATAATAATAATATTAATACAATATAACCAAAGTCTCATATTTCACTTAACTTCATTTTTTCACGTATTGTCCAATTCGGTAGATGTCTTCTGTTCGTATTATTTGGTCTTGAGCAGATTTTCCTTGGTAATCTTCTTGGAAAGTTGCCGACAACTCTGAAACAAAAAATGTTCGATTAATATATTTAATTAATTTAATAATTGCGTGCATAACTTTCAGTGGACTTGCGGTGGTCTTGAGTACGCAGTTTTCTAGGAATCTTTTAGAAAATAATTCTGAAACGAGATTAAAAAACACATATACCCCTAAAAATAGAATTAGCATACAAACGGGGCCCCGGTAATAATATTTAAAAATTATACACTTATAACTAACTTAAGTATAATTGTAACTAATACGAAAAAACCTCTACATAACCTCCGCCTGGTAGTGATTTAGCCCATTCTAGTGTCCTGGTATATAAAACAGGGGTGATGCACACATTCATCTATCGGTTGTAGTAGTAATTCTTGGTAATTATATTCCTGGTATAAATTGTGAAGACCCGTTTACGCTAAAATAAATATTTATTTCATTAATTATATACATAATTCTTAAAGGTTTTGTAAATCCATACCTTCATTTTTAACTTAAATACGGCACCTTTCATATTTCTCCTTCCAGGGAAACCTATTGTGCCACCATACAAATTTTATATACAATTGATCAAATCGCGTTCATTACATAACTATGCAAAAGCAAACAAATTTGTCAAAAATATGTGATTTAATGAACAAATCGAATTTCAAATTTTTAGATGAGTTGTTTGCATTCATGTATAGCGTAACATAACTAATGATAAAAAAAATTAAAAACAGATAATTGTACATTATATATATATATATATATATATATATATATATACAAATGGTACTAATTAAAAATTAATGTGTATGGCGTTGCGCCGCTCTGGGAAAACTTTGCAAGTAACCATACACCGGCAAGTAAGAAAAAAATTAATATATTAAATTAATTGAATATTAAATCGCAAACTACACGAACCTATCGTGGGGGGTAAGCGATAGGAACGTATTACAAACGCGCAAACCCGGCTTTAAAAATTAATTAATTATACGATAAAATTATTACGATAAACAATAACGATAAATATTTCGAATTAAAGTCCTCACATAAACAGAACAGAAAAATAAAAAGTTTGGACACAAACAACCCAGATGGATAAAAATAAGTGAATATAAAAAATATAAAATCAAATTATTAATTAAAAAATGATAGTATAATATCACAAAACTAATGCACAATAAGTTTCCGTAGTAGTCCGCCCCTGGAACAATCAAATCACAAACATACCACGTATTTTAAACCAAACATATAAAGTTGTTACATAATATAAATTACTCTTGAAACACCTACCTCCGCAACGTCGATAAGAGCTCCAAGTACACAATGGTATGACATTGTTTGTGAGGTCACTTATATATTGTGAAAAATGCCCCAAAATTTTGATTCGTTACCAGATGATAATAAAATTTACCTATTGTTATCTAATCAGAATAGTTTCGGGATCAAAACTGTTGACAGTGCAAATGCTTAGTCTCTGCATATAAAAGAATTGTTGTTGAATGTTGCTACAGTATTACTCACAATTGTTAATTATTGTGTAAATTATTGGTGTTTATAAATGATAGTTTTAATGCAATTTTAGGGTAATAACTTATATAATCTGGCAGGATTATATATATATATATATATATATATATATATATTATAATTTTAAATCATCATTTTAACAAATTTAGTCAATGCGCAAAATTGTTGTTTTATTTTAGGTAATCATACCTAATTAATATTTGAAAAATATTGAATTCATATAAAAAACAAGAGAAAACTTCAATTCATTCATAATAAACAGCAAATTTATCTGTATATTTAAGGCGTAACAACATATACTTTTCCTTTATTTATGATTTGTTACATTAATTTATTATTAAACTAATAAAACATTTAAAATGAGCGCTTTAAAACTTTGCAGTTGAACATCTTTATATAAATCTATGGGCGATCTGACCATTGGCCAAAATCTGGCCAATATCAATGCTTTTACTTTTGGACTTGATCATGACAACATGGCATAATAGGAGGACCCTCATGAAGTGGGTACTTTAGAAATAATATTGTTAATTACCTTTAGTTGTCAGTTTTCTTCAGTCGGGCAAAAATCGTTCAAGTTACCATGGCATCGAGTATAAAATATTTTTATTTTATTGTGATTCCTAAAGTTTTCATTTACAGTAACTCCAGAAATCGGGTTTTAATTAATTTTTTCACATCGTATTCATATCACAAAATATTCATGACTTTCGTTTAATTTTTTCTTAATGTTTACCTGCAATCAGAACTTAACTAGATGATTGTGTGATGATTGTTCAATATGAATTTGAGAGAGCGAACTTATCCGAAAATAAAAAAACTAAAAGATTTTTTATGGTAAGAAATAGGCAATTAAGAAAGCAATATTTCATTTTATCAATATTTTCTATGAAGTAAAGAGTTTGTTAGTAAATGGAATAAGTAAATGCTACTAATAATGCATAAATAAATCAGTACTTACTTCAATATTTAATTTTCAATTTTTATTTTAAATTCTCTTAAAAGCATAGTTAAATCAACATAATGCAACAAACTTTAACAAAACCTGTTTTTTTTTAATAATTTAAATTCACAACAATTAAAAACTTGCAGTGTAAATTAATAGAGTACTTACTTAAAAAAATCGAGTATCAATATAGATATGAAGAGATGTTATTTTATTTAAATTATTGGTTTTACTGTTGTTAAAATAAAGATTCCAACCATATACTCTTCTTTTCTATATATTATTATTATTTTATATATCATTATTTTATATATTATTATTTCTATATAATATTATATATTCTATTATATTATTATTTCTATATATTTTACTTCTTCTTTTATCTATGATTCCAACCAATCTTGGTTGGATTTCCGAACAAAGAGGCGCTCGAGTACATGCAGCGCCATCTTCGACCAAACGAACTCGCACGCACTGTAGTCGCACATCTACAAGTTCTTTTTGCACATCTAAGGTTTATGCCAGTCTTTGGGATGTCATGGCATAATTCCATTCCCTCATCGGAATTGGTTGAAGAAACATCGAGGAATACAGACGTCCCCTTATTGCCTATTATTGCTGTCTGGAAGATATTTTGGTATGTTGTACTTGTGCTAAATACATTTTGCTTTACGGATTCAATCGGATTTCATTTCGTTTTCGACAGTGTTGAGTCGTACGTCTAACATGTGCTACAATTTATTTAGTTTGCTCAAGTCGTATTAGAGCCATAGACGCACACGGGATATATTCCATTTTATAATGTCTACTGTTAAATAAAACTATTTTGTTGACTAACCAAGATCTTACAATCGCAAAACTATCGGACCTTGTGCAATATATTCGAAAAGTGATTGTGATTTGCGAATATTTTGGATTCGGTTATAAGACTTCCGGGAATAATATTTTTTTTTATTCACTATTCTTTATACAAATATAAAATAGTATTTTTCAAAGTTTTTGCTTCAATAGAAAGATACGAAGTGAAAGTAAATCTGAACTGCTACTTTATGAACATTTTTATTATCGAGACTTGATCAGTTTGTGAGTTGTGTATTAAGTTAAATATTAAGTGTTATTTAAATTATTAATATGTGCTAACTCACTTCAATTTATAGATCAGAAGAATTGTGTATGTTGGACCATAATCATTGTTATCAAGAATTTTAAAAAGCAGCTTTGTGATCATGCACTATTTTATTCATTTACTAGAAGGAAATGACACAGAATAGTTCTAACAATTTGATTAAAAATGAAGATGCAGATAAAGACTATTCTGTGCTTCTCTGGAGCAACTGCTTTGTTCATGAAGACAGATTTGGTGACGTATCAACATCATTTAATAATATATCTGAGATGTTCATCACATTTAATACTAACTTCTGTATTTTACAGGTGCAGGTACGTTTGAATTTGTGGCATTTTTTGCAGAGTCTTTCAGTTTACATGTCACTGTAATGCACTAACTGTGTTTTTATTGCAATTGTATTTGGTCATACCAAATGCATTTATTGAACAGTGAATTTACCCAAGATATTAATTGGTTTATACTTTTAGTTTTTGCTTTATCTTATACAAATTTGCATTAGCTTTCATGATTCAAATAGCCACTTGCATGATTTGCATTCATCTAATATAGTACTAACAAATACTAACAAACACTAATCTATTCAACTACTAAAAAATAATGTGGTTGTTTGAATCTTAAGTTTATGCAATGTGGATTTGAAATATTACATTACATTTTAATTTTCACTGTTTTGAACATGTTAATGCATTTCATATAAGAGCAAGTGCAATTATCAAACCACTAGTAAATTTCTACATTATATTTCTGGGCATCAAGATGAAATCATATGAAAACCACAACATATCATATCAAGCAGATTGAGTATCGACTGAAAATTCAGTTTACATTTATTTTATTTTATTGATCAATGATACTTTATTATAATATTTTCTAGATCTACCTATTCGTAACCTTATAATTTGTTTTTAGGCAAATTTAATCGGCAATCATGATTATTACACCAAGGAAAATATTTGAAAAATATTATTTGGAAAATTTTTGGAAAATATTTGGAAAGCATTCAAAGTATGCATAACTTAGATTTAGCAAACATTGACATTTTTATGACCACAGATTCTTTTTAAAGACTTATGAATAAATGCGAGGAATAAGAAGTAAGTTCAAGTGTCTAATAATCAATATTTAGCTTATCATTATTTTTATATAGTGTTAATTTTTTAATTTAATTTTATTTTTTTTATAAAATCTTTTTCATTGAAGATTGAAAATTCAAACTCCGCACAGAGTCCATCAGGAGGGATTGTTTGGTAACGCATAAACACTTTTATTAAATTAAGAAACATTGCTAAAATATTCCTTTTTTTACAGGTCCTTTCAACTACTGCTGCTCTGCACACACTGACTTTCATCAGGAACATTTAATCAGGTATGTGTTTATCCATAACCAGTATAAATGCAAACATTGCTAAAATTTGTTTTCACAGGTCCTTTTAACTACCACTGCTCTGCACACTGACTCACTTCACCAGGAATCGCTCTGAAAATATTTTATGAAGTACGTTTTATCCATAATCAGTATAAATGTGAACATTAATATCATGTTTATTTTTTTTCCAGGTCCTTTCAACTACCACTGCTCTGCACACTGACTCACTTCACCAGGAATCGCTCTGGAAATATTTTATGAAGTACGTTTCATCCATAATCAGTATAAATGTAAACAATAAATATGTTAATATTTTTCAGGTCCTTACAACTACTGCTGCTCTGCAATCACACTACTTCACCAGGAATCTTTCCAGAAACATTTTTACCAGGTATGTGTTTATCCATACCAGCATAAATGCAAACATTCCTAAAATGATTCTTTTTTTTTTCAGGTTCATTCAACTACTGCTGCTCTGCACACTGACTCCTTCAACAGGAATCTTTCCAGAAACATTTCACCAGGTATGTGTTTATCCATACCAGTCTGAATGCAAACATTCCTAAATGATTTTTTTTCAGGTCGTTTCAACTACTGCTGCTCTGCACACTGACTCCTTCACCAGGGATCGCTCTGAAAATATTTTATGAAGTATGTTTTTATCCATAATCAGTATAAATGTGAACATTAATATCATGTTTATTTTTTTTCCAGGTCCTTTCAACTACCACTGTTCTGCACACTGACTCCTTCACCAGGAATTTTTCCAGAAATATTTTACCAGGTATGTGTTTATCCATACCAGTATAAATGCAAACATTTTAGAAATGTTTCTTTTTTTTTTGCAGATCTTCTCAATCCAACTATTACTGCCCTGAAGCTCTAACATCAATGAGTTTAAAATACTCATTCAAATGAATGACTCGCAAGTGTTTTTTTTTAATAACTTCCTATAATTATGCATGATTAACTTAACTCTTATTAACTCAATAACATGACTAACCTCACTAACTTAATCAGTTATTATAAATACCACTTGTTGAGTTTTACTATGAAGGTTTTACTGAGTTTGCTTGGAAGACGGGCTGAACGATTAATCATGTAATTTATTATTATAGTATATTTTATTAGGCTTGTTACTAATTCATTGTTTTTGTTTATAGGGCAAACGACAACTTGAAGCCAAGTGGTCTTCAACTCTCAAATTTCTCATTAGTGAGAACAATCATTTGATCTACTAATTATGCTGTCCGTCCGTCCGTCTTTGCACCAAAGAAGATGCCTACTGTGATATATTGAGTAGTTAAGTGCATAAATGTTAATGAAATAATGAATAAATTTATTGTATTTAATTTAATTTGTTGTTTTAATTTAATTATGAGCCATTTTATGGCCAAATTACATTATGCTGTAACGTAAATTACACAGATATTTAAACATATCCGAATTTTAAAAATTTGTGTTATTAATTATACTTATTGAGTGTACTTGTACGTGAAGAAAATTGTGTAAAACAGTTTGTTTACTGCTTGGGTGTGTTGAAATCTTGGTCAACTTCCTTATACCTTTGCTTTGTCTCGGCCAAAGTCTGCATCATTGCTTTGATTTGTAGTACTATTATACACTTGGCTCTCTTGATAATATTGAGAGAATATGCCTACTGTGATCTATTGAATAGTTAGTGCTTAGATGTTAATTAAATAATGAATAAATATATTATATTTAATTCAATGTATTGTTTTAATTTTATGCTGTAACGTAAATTACAAAGATATTTAAACATATCTGAATTTTAAAAAAATCTTGTGTTATTAATGATACTTATTGGGTGTACTTTTTAATGTAGACAATTGTGTAAAACAGTTTGTTTACTGCTTGGGTGTCTTGAAATCTTAGGCAATTTTCATATACCTTTGCTTTGTATCGGTCGAAGTCTGCGTCATTGCTTTGACTTGTAGAACTATACACTTGGCTCTCTTAATAACATTGAATTGACTGAAAAATGTAGTTTTTTTTTTGACATGTTTAAATTGACTGTAAAGCGTAAACTATTCACTTAGCATTTTTGCAATCCCTTGTGTTGGAGTGCCTTAAACATTTAATGTTTATATATAATATTCGTTATATGTTTTCTATTACCCCTTCAAATGATGTACTTTTCTTAACTGTAAATATAACTTAATTTTATATCATACTGTGTTAATACTATTATATATACTAAAATATATAATTATACTATTACATAAATGATAATGTGATTGATTCATTTTCATTCTTGTAATTGTAATAATAAATAAATATAATTGTATTATTAAATACTGTGATATATTGATTGGAAGTTTTGAATAAAACTAACTAAACTTTACTTGGAGTGTTTCATTTCACACCATTTTCAGTGATATGTATATATATTAGAAACACACCGTACGGGTACAGGTATTATAAACATAAGCATATTTGCTTATGTTTATATAAACTTTAATATACTCATTAATTCATTCTTCGACGAGGATGATCAATAAAGTTAATGTAGTTATAACTTTGGCCTACTGTTATTCATAAAATACTACTATAATCTATACTTTAATTATATTTTAAATCTATATTTTAATTAATATACTTCAAATATTGGTCAGTTTTACTTAACTTTGGACTTGTACAATAAAAATTAAGTTTTCAACTATGTTCTTTTTCTTAACTTTGGACTTGTACAATGAAAATAGAAGTTTTCAACTATGTTCCTTTTGCACAATGACATCCTCATTACTATTGAATATATTTTTACGTTTAATTAACGTAATTTTTACATCAATTACATTAATATTCCCACCATCTTACTATAGCTATTATCTCTTTCCTTACTTTATACTACCTTACCTAATGCTTATCTACGTTGAGAACTGATACTTTTACTTTGCTTACCTTACCATGTCTCGAACCTGCTACCCCGACCTTTCCAGTGACTCCCACCTCCTAAAGCGCGACGCCACGACGATCACATTATTAAACCGTTACAAATTAGGTGATATTGTATATTTTAAACGAAAAAAAACTAACAGGTCATATGTCCAGAAAAAGTTGGGTTGGTATGACCTGTGTTGGCGTAATTGGTAGAGTGATGGCTTTGTACCAAAAAGGTACCGAGTTCGAATCATACTTTAGGACAAAAAAAAGACTGTTGTTCACGTCGTGGTATTCATTTATTGTTGTATAACACAAAGTTAATATTTAGATATAACAAACTAACAAGTCATGAGGCCGAAAAAAAGCGGTATCGACATGGCCTGTGCTGGCGTAATTGGTAGAGTGATGGCTTCGTACCGAAAGAGTGCTGAGTTCGAATCATACCTCGGGACAAAAAATGGAAAGCGCGGTATTTATTTATTGTAACATAGCACAAAGATAAAATTTAGATTTAATAAACTAAGAGGTTATGAGGCCGAAAAAAAGCAGAATCGATGTGACCTGCGTTGGCGTATTGCTAGCGTGCTAGCTTCATGTCAACAGGGTACCGAGTTCGATTCATACCTCCGGACACAAAACGCAAAATAGCGTGGCTGTTGACGCTGTGGAACGAGGTATGCACGGAATCACATCCGTTCGAATTTGAGACCCCAGGCATGCTCCCCTCGATCTCGATTGAGAGGAGAGATACGCGCGAGAATCCCGCAACATCCCCTAATAAGCCCCGCAGCATCCCCGAAAAGGGGAGAGGGGGGACTATAGGGGGGTGTGGGGTTCGCGAACCCGCGACCCTGTGGTCCCGCCTTCGAAAAAGGGAGAGGGGGGACTATAGGGGGGTGAGGGTTCCGCGCGACGACCACCACTGGGTCGCGCCGGTTGAAAAGCTGGGTGCGCCACAGGTTGGGTCGGTGTGCGAGTCCCCGGAGCACCCTCGAGTGCGATGATGGGGATGTGGGGTGAGGGAAATGCAGTGACGAAGGGATAAAGGGGTGAAAAGATATGAGGAGAGAGAGATAGGGATGGCAGGAGAGAGATAGGGGGAGAGATAGGGGTGGTAGGAGAGACAGGGGGAGAGATGAGAGGGGAGAGAGATAGGGGGAGGGAGAGAGATAAAGGAGGGGAGAGATAGTGGGAGGGATGAGAGCGGGGGAGAGAGACGGTGGGAGGGATGGATGGAGCGACGGGCGCGGACGTAACACATCGTTATGTATGTAAAATGCGTTTAGTCTCCTTCCCTATCGCTTCCTTCCTCATCCATCCCTCCCTCCGTCTCTCTCCCCTGCTCTCATTCCTCCCCCTATCTATCCCCTCCCTTATCTCTCTCCCCCATTCTCTCCCCCCCCCTTATCTCTCCCCCTGTCTCTCCCACCACCCCTATCTCTCTCCCGCCATCCCTATCTCTCCCTCCTCATATTTTTCACCCCTTTATCCCTCGTCACTGCATTTCCCTCACCCCACATCCCCATCATCGCACTCGAGGGTGCTCTAAGGACTCGCACACCGACCCAACCCGTGACGCACCCAGCTTTTCAACCGGCGCGACCCAGTGGTGGTCGTCGCGCGGAACCCTCACCCCCCTATAGTCCCCCCTCTCCCTTTTTCGAGGGCGGGACCACAGGGTCGCGGGTTCGCGAACCTCACACCCCCCTATAGTCCCCCCTCTCCCCTTTTCGGGGATGCTGCGGGGTTTATTAGGGGATGTTGCGGGATTCTCGCGCGTATCTCTCCTCTCAATCGAGATCGAGGGGAGCATGCCTGGGGTCTCAAATTCGAACGGATGTGATTCCGTGCATACCTCGTTCCACAGCGTCAACAGCCACGCTATTTTGCGTTTTGTGTCCGGAGGTATGAATCGAACTCGGTACCCTGTTGACATGAAGCTAGCACGCTAGCAATACGCCAACGCAGGTCACATCGATTCTGCTTTTTTTCGGCCTCATAACATCTTAGTTTATTAAATCTAAATTTTATCTTTGTGCTATGTTACAATAAATAAATCCCACGCTTTCCATTTTTTGTCCCGAGGTATGATTCGAACTCAGCACTCTTTCGGTACGAAGCCATCACTCTACCAATTACGCCAGCACAGACCGTGTCGATACCGCTTTTTTTCGGCCTCATGACTTGTTAGTTTGTTATATCTAAATATTAACTTTGTGTTATACAACAATAAATAAATACCACGACGTGAACAACAGTCTTTTTTTTGTCCTAAAGTATGATTCGAACTCGGTACCTTTTTGGTACAAAGCCATCACTCTACCAATTACGCCAACACAGGTCATACCAACCCAACTTTTTCTGGACATATAACCTGTTAGTTTTTTTTTGTTTAAAATATAAAATATCACCTAATTTGTAACGGTTTAATAATGTGATCGTCGTGGCATCGCGCTTTAGGAGGTGAGAGTCACTGGAAAGGTCGGGGTAGCAGGTTCGAGACATGGTAAGGTAAGCAAAGTAAAAGTATCAGTTCTCAACGTAGATAAGCATTAGGTAAGGTAGTATAAAGTAAGGAAAGAGATAATAGCTATAGTAGTGAAGATGGTGGGAATATTAATGTAATTGATGTAAAAATTACGTTAATTAAACGTAAAAATATATTCAATAGTAATGAGGATGTCATTGTGCAAAAGGAACATAGTTGAAAACTTCTATTTTCATTGTACAAGTCCAAAGTTAAGAAAAAGAACATAGTTGAAAACTTAATTTTTATTGTACAAGTCCAAAGTTAAGTAAAACTGACCAATATTTGAAGTATATTAATTAAAATGAACTAGTTAACACTTTGAATAATAGTATAGATTATAGTAGTATATTATGAATAACAGTAGGCCAAAGTTATAACTACATTAACTTTATTGATCATCCTCGTCGAAGAATGAATTAATGAGTATATTAAAGTTTATATAAACATAAGCAAATATGCTTATGTTTATAATACCTGTACCCGTACGGTGTGTTTCTAATATATATACATATCACTGAAAATGGTGTGAAATGAAACACTCCAAGTAAAGTTTAGTTAGTTTTATTCAAAACTTCCAATCAATATATCACAGTATTTAATAATACAATTATATTTATTTATTATTACAATTACAATAATGAAAAAGATATAATAGTATTAACACAGTATGATATGAAATTAAGTTATATTTACAGCTCAGAAAAGTACATCGTTTGAAGGAGAAATAGAAAACAATATTTAATTCTGAGAAGTCATCGGTCTGACACATTAAATGTTTAAGGCACTCGAACACAAGAGATTGCAAAAATGCTAAGTGTATAGTTTACGCTTTACAGTCAATTTAAATATGTCAAAAAAAAAACTACATTTTTCAGTCAATTCAATGTTGTCAAGAGAGCCAAGTGTATAGTTCAAGTCAAAGCAATAACGCAGACTTCGACCGATACAAAGCAAAGGTATATGAAAATTGCCTAAGATTTCAAGACACCCAAGCAGTAAACAAACTGTTTTACACAATTGTCTACATTAAAAAGTACACCCAATAAGTATCATTAATAACACAAGATTTTTTTAAAATTCAGATATGTTTAAATATCTTTGTAATTTACGTTACAGCATAAAATTAAAACAATACATTGAATTAAATATAATATATTTATTCATTATTTAATTAACATCTAAGCACTTACTATTCAATAGATCACGGTAGGCATATTCTCTCAATATTATCAAGAGAGCCAAGTGTATAATAGTACTACAAATCAAAGCAATGATGCAGACTTTGGCCGAGACAAAGCAAAGGTATAAGGAAGTTGACCAAGATTTCAACACACCCAAGCAGTAAACAAACTGTTTTACACAATTTTCTTCACGTACAAGTACACTCAATAAGTATAATTAATAACACAAATTTTTAAAATTCGGATATGTTTAAATATCTGTGAAATTTACGTTACAGCATAATGTAATTTGGCCATAAAATGGCTCATAATTAAATTAAAACAACAAATTAAATTAAATACAATAAATTTATTCATTATTTCATTAACATTTATGCACTTAACTACTCAATATATCACAGTAGGCATCTTCTTTGGTGCAAAGACGGACGGACGGACGGACGGACAGCATAATTAGTAGATCAAATGATTGTTCTCACTAATGAGAAATTTGAGAGTTGAAGACCACTTGGCTTCAAGTTGTCGTTTGCCCTATAAACAAAAACAATGAATTAGTAACAAGCCTAATAAAATATACTATAATAATAAATTACATGATTAATCGTTCAGCCCGTCTTCCAAGCAAACTCAGTAAAACCTTCATAGTAAAACTCAACAAGTGGTATTTATAATAACTGATTAAGTTAGTGAGGTTAGTCATGTTATTGAGTTAATAAGAGTTAAGTTAATCATGCATAATTATAGGAAGTTATTAAAAAAAACCACTTGCGAGTCATTCATTTGAATGAGTATTTTAAACTCGATGTTAGAGCTTCAGGGCAGTAATAGTTGGATTGAGAAGATCTGCAAAAAAAAAAAGAAACATTTCTAAAATGTTTGCATTTATACTGGTATGGATAAACACATACCTGGTAAAATATTTCTGGAAAAATTCCTGGTGAAGGAGTCAGTGTGCAGAACAGTGGTAGTTGAAAGGACCTGGAAAAAAAATAAACATGATATTAATGTTCACATTTATACTGATTATGGATAAAAACATACTTCATAAAATATTTTCAGAGCGATCCCTGGTGAAGGAGTCAGTGTGCAGAGCAGCAGTAGTTGAAACGACCTGAAAAAAAAATCATTTAGGAATGTTTGCATTCAGACTGGTATGGATAACACATACCTGGTGAAAGTTTCTGGAAAGATTCCTGTTGAAGGAGTCAGTGTGCAGAGCAGCAGTAGTTGAATGAACCTGAAAAAAAAAAAGAATCATTTTAGGAATGTTTGCATTTATGCTGGTATGGATAAACACATACCTGGTAAAAATGTTTCTGGAAAGATTCCTGGTGAAGTAGTGTGATTGCAGAGCAGCAGTAGTTGTAAGGACCTGAAAAATGTTAACATATTATTTATTGTTTACATTTATACTGATTATGGATGAAACGTACTTCATAAAATATTTCCAGAGCGATTCCTGGTGAAGTGAGTCAGTGTGCAGAGCAGTGGTAGTTAAAAGGACCTG
>NW_020537758.1:25419822-25446266 GCF_003426905.1 Ctenocephalides felis | reverse complement strand
CGCCATTTTAAAGCGCCAACTTTAAATGTTCTATTAGTTTAATAATAAATTAATCTAAAAAACATAAATTAAGGAAAAGTATATGTTGTTACACCTTAAATATACAGACAAATTTGCTGTTTATTATGAATTAATTGAAATTTTCTCTTGTTCTTTATATGAATTTAATATTTTTCAAATATTAATTAGGTATGATTACCTAAAATAAAATAACAATTTTGCGCATTGACTAAATTTGTTAAAATGATGATTGTTTTCAAATTTAATCTATTTATAAGATAGCCCTGATTTTGAAGATAATACATGCATTATCTATATCGTTTTAAATTTTCCATCCGCCCACATTATACAAAAAATAAGATATATAGTTGTGTTATCTTAATAATGATTAAAAGATTTATGCAATGATACTAATTGTATAGATAAAAATGTTGCATCATGATTGGAAATAATATTTTGGAGACTAATTGGATTCAAATTTAGAGATAGAAAGTTATTTATTGGTATACCGAGTTGTTGTAGGAAATTTAATTTTGTTGAGGTTTGTCTAACACTATTTTTATATTCCAAATTTTTTTTAAAAGTCATAAATAATATTGTAAACAAATGTATCTTAAAAAAATATCGAAAGGACATAGAAATTGATAAGTCGGCAAATGATTGAGGTACCGCACCGCACATACATCGGGGCTGCTAGGTTAAATTTTAAAATATTAATGTCACAATTATGAAGTATAACACAATATAAGAATATACAATATTTCAATAAAGGTAATTTGAGTTTATTCAAAACTTGTTTGATTCAAAGTATCTTTAATTTAATCATAAAAGTAGTTAAAATAATTTTAAATGGAAACCATTGTGCATCATACACTTAATGAAATATAAATTGTCACTATCACCACTAAATATAAAAATTATACCACTTCTAGATATAAAAAATCCATGTAAGTTTACAATAAATATCTACTTTATTAACAAATCTACATTATAACACAAAATGTTCTATCTGCCAATGAATTACCATCCTTCACTAATTCTTTCTTTCTAATTTCTAAATATGAATGTTCGTTTTGCTTAGCTAGCCATTCAGGTAAAGGTTTATTCCAGTCGTGTGGTGGCTCTTTTCGTTTCTGCCATGTAGTATTTCCATAGTGACCCTGAAAAAAGTAGTTTATAATAAATTAATTCAGAATTGCAATTTACACATTTACAATTCATACAATGGGTATGAATGTAGTAGATTTACTATTATTGTAGTGGATTTACTATTATTGTAGTAATTTTACACCCCTTGTAGTATTTTTTACAAACATTGTAGTATTTTTTCACCCATTGTAGTATTGTTTACAAACATTGTAGTAATTTTACACCCATTGTAGTATTGTTTACAAACATTGTAGTAATTTTACACCCATTGTAGTATTTTTACAAACATTGTAGTATTTTTACAATCATTGTAGTAGATTTACTATTATTTTAGTGGATTTACTATTATTGTAGTAATTTTACACCCATTGTAGTATTGTTTACAAACATTGTAGTAATTTTACACCCATTGTAGTATTTTTACAAACATTGTAGTATTTTTTCAATCATTGTAGTATTGTTTACAAACATTGTAGTAATTTTACACCCTTTGTAGTATTGTTTACAAACATTGTAGTAATTTTACACCCATTGTAGTATTTTTACAAACATTGTAGTATTTTTTACAATCATTGTAGTAGATTTACTATTATTTTAGTGGATTTACTATTATTGTAGTAATTTTACACCCATTGTAGTATTGTTTACAAACATTGTAGTAATTTTACACCCATTGTAGTATTTTTACAAACATTGTAGTATTTTTACAATCATTGTAGTAGATTTACTATTATTGCAGTGGATTACTATCATTGTAGTAATTTTACACCCATTGTAGTATTGTTTACAAACATTGTAGAAATTTTACACCCATTGTTTACAAAGTATTGTTTACAAACATTGTAGTAATGTTATACCCATTGTAGTATTTTTACAAACATTGTAGTATTTTTACAATCATTGTAGTAGATTTACTATTATTGCAGTGGATTACTATCATTGTAGTAATTTTACACCCATTGTAGTATTGTTTACAAACATTGTAGTATTTTTACACCCATTGTAGTATTGTTTACAAACATTGTAGAAATTTTACACCCATTGTAGTATTTTTACAAACATTGTAGTATTTTTACAATCATTGTAGTAGATTTACTATTATTGCAGTGGATTTACTATCATTGTAGTAATTTTACACCCATTGTAGTATTGTTTACAAACATTGTAGTATTTTTACACCCATTGTAGTATTGTTTACAAACATTGTAGAAATTTTACACCCATTGTAGTATTTTTACAAACATTGTAGTATTTTTACAATCATTATAGTAGATTTACTATTATTGTAGTGGATTTACTATTATTGTAGTAATTTTACACCCATTGTAGTATTGTTTACAAACATTGTAGTATTTTTACACCCATTGTAGTATTGTTTACAAACATTGTAGAAATTTTACACCCATTGTAGTATTTTTACAAACATTGTAGTATTTTTACAAACATTGTAGTATTTTTACAATCTTTGTAGTAGATTTACTATTATTGCAGTGGATTTACTATCATTGTAGTAATTTTACACCCATTGTAGTATTGTTTACAAACATTGTAGTATTTTTACACCCATTGTAGTATTGTTTACAAACATTGTAGAAATTTTACACCCATTGTAGTATTTTTACAAACATTGTAGTATTTTTACAATCATTATAGTAGAAATACTATTATTGTAGTGGATTTACTATTATTGTAGTAATTTTACACCCATTGTAGTATTGTTTACAAACTTTGTAGTATTTTTACACCCATTGTAGTATTGTTTACAAACATTGTAGTAACTTTACACCCATTGTAGTATTTTTACAAACATTGTAGTATTTTTACAATCATTGTAGTATTTTTACAATCATTGTAGTAGATTTACTATTATTGTAGTAATTTTACACACATTGTATTCATACAATTCATAAATATAGCCAAACTTTCATAAATCAGTTATTTATATAATTTAACCCGAAAAGAAACCAAAGTATGTTCATCTTTAAGTCGTTTTACAAGTCTGGAGTACAAAGGGTAAACTATTGCCATGAGCATTAAATAAATAAAAAAAAATTATATAATCACTTACCTTTAAACGCTCTCGTCGCCTATTTGTTTCACTATCTATTAATTCCTGTGCGGCTTGTAGATCATTATTTTTCGTATATTTTATGCAATTGTTATAATCAGTTTTCCACTGTTCACAATCTAACTCTTTGCCAAATATAAAGTACTGATGAAATCTAGCTTTAATACTTCTACAATCATCATATTCTTCATCATACATATCGCAAGGCCTAATCTGTAATAAATTTTTGTTTAGCACTGTATAGTTAAATCCCAATGTCAGTACATCTATGATATTTATTGAATTATTAAAAAAATGGGTATACAAAATATATCAAAGCTTCCTGACCTCTTAAATCGTTTGAATGAATATTGAAATAATTGTAATTTGAATTACAGAAGGTCTTCATTAGACCTATTATGTCTTTTTATTAATGTATGATAATAGTGAAAAGTCCTGAACAACTTGCATTAATATTTTATTTTAATAATAGAGAAATAACAGAAGCAAGTTATTCTAGTATGCAAGTAAGCCTATAAGTATTTGCAAATTTATTGATTTACCATCCATTCTGGAATTGCAGTGTTATCTGTATCACCCATTGTTTATTGAATCAACAATTATTTCACAACATTATATAATTATAATTTACATTTTATGTGAAAAATATATTAAACATATTCACATTATATAACCACAAATTTTCGAGGTTCATCTGTCAATTTGACAGTTTACGTCATAGAGAATATAAATCATTAGCAAAATGGATAATAGTATATAAATAATGATAATGTTAATAATAACATTATAACCATAATTATAACAAAGACGTAATAGGATTAACATAACTCAACTTTCTACTGATATTTTATTTAATAATTTGATCTTTTGAAAGTTTCGTTCTTACATAAATATCATCAGGCAATACCAATATTTCTTTTGCACGTGGTTCATTTGACATTCAACATAACCTGTGTTATTTATATATAAAAATTATATTTAAATCTACAAATATAATTAATTCTAGTGATATATGAATTTATGTGAAATGTTCAGTGTTTATTCAATGATTTAGAGTAATATTTATTTTATAATTTGACCAAAATGGTGCGTCACAACAATCAGTTGCCAAATAATTTGCCACAGCTGCAGAATCTTATAAAAAGAGATTCAGAATCGTATAAGGAAGAGTTTATACAACAGTATAAACATTTTCAAAGTTTAATAGATATTTTTCGTCTAACACCTACAGAAAATGACAAAAATTTGGATGAGCTTGTCATGTTTTTAGCACAGGTATGTGTGTGCCATCTTACCATTATATTCACATCAATTTGGTTTTATTTCAGTTTTTTTTTTTGTAGGTATCTTCATGTTTTCCTTCAGAGCTTCAGGATTTTCCACAAACCTTGATTGATTTATTGAAAAGCCATGGGCCCGTATTGGATCCAACCACACGAATGACTTTGTGTAAAGCGTTGATATTATTAAGAAACAAAAAATTGTTACCTGCATTGGTGCTGTTGGAATTATTTTTTACATTATTGAGATGTTCAGATAAGGCTTTAAGGACTTTTTTGCAAACACATATTGTTACAGATATTAAAAATATGAATGCAAAGCATAAGGATGCTAAAGTTAATTCAGTAAGAATATTCACTTTTTTTAAGTTTTGAATTATTTGATACGAGTATTATTAATGATTTTTTTCAATATTTTTAGAGTCTTCAAGGTTTTATGTACTCTATGTTGAAAGATAATAATACAAGGGCTGCCAAGATGTCAATTGATATAATGATAGATTTGTATAAAAAGAATGTTTGGAATGATATAAAAACTGTGAATGTTATTGCTAATAATGGATGTTTTTCGAAGCTTGTAAAGGTACATATCATGATAAATTTAGGCTTCAGAATCTGAATCTTTACAATGATTTTTTTATTAATTACTCCCAGGTTCGAGTAGCAGCCCTAAAATTTTTCCTTGGTTCAGATCCAAATGAAAAAGACTCCGATGAAAGTGATAGTGATGAGCCCAATGCAAAAGAAGTTATGATGGCAAATAAGGTATATAGTAATTAGAAAACTATTTTAAACATTTATAAATTAGGCATTTATAAATTCTATTGATAATCCAGGTCAATAAAAAATCGCGAAAAAGAGAGAAGCAGCTAACAAAAGTTAAGAAAGCAGTTGCCAAAAATAAAAAGAAAAAGAGTAATGCTCCAGTTTTCAATTATTCCGCTTTGCAGTTGGTCCATAATCCACAGGTTATTTATATATTTCATTTCAATAAATTTGTTTAAATTCTTATTTCAATTCTTTATAATAAATTTATAAAATTTTGTTTAAAATTATATTATTAGGGTCTAGCTGAGGGTTTATATAAACAATTAGAAGCTGCCAATGAAAGATTTGAAGTGAAATTAATGACCTTAGATGTTATATCACGTCTCATAGGATTGCATGAACTGTTCCTCTTCAATATCTATCCTTACATGCAAAGATATCTTCAACCACATCAGCGTGAAGTAACACGTATATTACAGTTTACCGCGCAAGCATCTCATGATCTTCTACCTCCTGAAACTTTGCATTCAGTGTTGAGAGCAATTGTAAATAACTTTGTTACGGAGCGGAATTCTTCTGATGTTATTGCTATTGGGTATATTTCTTATTCATATATATTGTCCAATAATATAAAAATCTTATTTAAAGCTTATTTTTATTTTAGTCTCAATGCTATCAGGGAGATTTGCTCAAGATGTCCTCTCGCTATGGAAGAAGATTTACTAAGAGATTTGGCGCAATTTAAAACATATCGTGATAGATCAGTCATGATGGCTGCAAAATCTCTGATACATTTATACAGGTGATCATAACTTTATTTTCACAATCACTATTTTTTTGTAAAATTATTTTAGTAATGAATGAATATTTTAGGGAAGCATATCCAGAATTGTTGCATCGCAAAGATCGTGGTCGTCCAACTGAACATCAAGCTTCTATTGTGCCATTGAAATATGGTGAAATTAGGGCACCTGATTATGTACCTGGTGCTGAAGTATTAATTAAAAAACTTGGTAACGAAGTAAGTGATTACCTTAGAGATACTAAAGTTACATTCTACCTGAGCCAAATACAACTTAAAATAAATAAAGCTTTATCAAAATTATTCTTTAGAGAATAAATCTATTTTTTTTTTATATTCCTCTCTCTCAATTATGCTGTGGCTTTGTAGGACAAAGAAGATGAGGTTGATGAGAAATCTGCTGTTGACTCTGATGATTCTGATTGGGTTGATCTCGATGAAAACTCAGGTTCTGAACTCCATATATCGGATAGTGAACTTGAGGAAGAAAGTGCAGATGAAGCAGAAACATCGAAAGATGATGAAAAGAATGATCAAGGTTTGTTTACTTATATTTATGCAGTGATAGTATCCATGTTATTGTACTTTACAAATATAATAAAAACTTTTTGCTATTGAACTTACTAGCACTTTTTCTTTTCAAGATGCTACTGAACCAAAAATAAATGAAGTAGAAGCTGCACAACTTCTATCGATGGAGAGAATATTTACAGACGCTGATTATCGAAAAATGGAAATAGCTCAAGCAAAGGCAAAAGTTCTTCCAGCTAGTCGTAAAAGACCAGCAGAAGAACTTGTATCCCTTGCTGATATTGAAAATATTCACAAAAAAAGAAAACATGATAAAGCTTCACGGTTAGAAACAGTCAAAGAGGGACAAAAGGATAGAGAAAAGTATGTAAACAATATTAATGTAACATAAAAAAAATATATCAAAGTTTGTTTAATATAATGGAGCTCACATTTTCTAATACAATTTTAAGGTTTGGCTATAAAGATGGTAGAATGAATATTCATTGCTCAAAAACTAATAGAGAAAAACGTAAGAAAAAGAACTTTCAAATGATCAAGCATAAAATTAGAGGTAAAATAAAGAGATCATTTCAAGATAAACAGAAAGCACTTCGCAAACATTTAATTCAGCAGAAAAAAATGAAGTAGTATATGGACAAATCATGACCCCCAGGTTGAAGGTATTGAAATATCTTACAAATAAAATGCTGCATTTGTTGTAAATAAAAACAATACATTTTGAAAATCAAATTTTTTTTTTTAAATTGTTAGCGTTTGGCTATTAGTGATATATTCATTTTTATATCTTTTAATTTTACATATATATTTCCATCATTCTTCATATGGCTCTGCAATGTTTTTTTTTGAATGGTTTAATATCCTGTGAAAGGAATCATGCCTGGATTTTATTTTATATAAAAAAACTATCTAAATGCAATTAGACAAAAAATCTTTATGACAACATGTTTATTATTAAATTATTTACAAAACTTATTACAAATTTATTAGACAGCTTATTTAAAGTTACAAAATAAATTATTTTCACAACGCGGCAGTATAGCTCCTCTTTCCTCTATCCGTGAAATGGCTTATAAAGTCCTCCTAAACCTCCGAAACCGAAAGGTTTTATTGGTTGGTAAAATCCTGAGAAAGGTCGGTAGCCGAAGTGTCCGGCGTAAGGTTTAAATCCACCAAAACCTCCGAACCCACCTAAGCCTCCAAAACCTCCTAGACCTCCAAATTTTCCGTATCCGGCTGATTCGGCCGTTTCTAGATCGGCGGACGGTTCATTTACTTCTACGGCGATAATTCGCTCCTCGGGCCTCGGCATTGCGCACACAGAAGCGACAACGACCAGAAAATATAATCCGAAAGCGACCTTCAGAATGAGCAAATTTGTTAGTACATTTAGCACTTGCGAAATGAAGATTTAAATATATAGACGCGCCCATACTTCATATCTATTTATTCGTAATCTAATAGTTAAATTCTGCTCCAGAACATTAATTGTTTCTTGTTTTCATTGTAAAGTTTTTTATTTAATAAAAAATACGTTTGCTTTTAAATAGATATTCTAATATCTAATATTTATTTAGGATTGTGATAATATTGTGTGATATTATTGAATCGCTGGTCTAATAATATGTATCTAGCTAAAGAAAAATTTTCATAGTAATTTATTATATATTTATTTAATATAATTTCGTTTTCTAAATTGATTTACAACCGTTTCCTATTATGTAGAATTTCAATTAAACTCCTTTAGGTGTTTTTTTCTTTAAACAAAATTTTCGATTTTTATTCAACAAATCTACTCATTTAAATGACTTCATACATAATTATGTATGAAATTTTCATGTTCCAATTTTTTTCCAACTATAATTATTATTTTATCTTTATGAACATTTATATATTATATTATATATTCTTTAAAACAGTTTACAATAATACATTATACAATTGAGTTTTTTTTTATCATTTAAAAAATGAATTTAAAAAAGATTTATTTCTGGAACCTTGAATTTATTCCTTATTCAATTTTAAATTTTGTAAAGTTGAACGATTTTTTATTACAATTTGTTATTTTTATATAGTTTATATTTTATAATATACACATAAAATTTCGAAGTTTTTTTCACTAGGCATCGGTCTTCTCTGATTTTTAACTTATTCAATAATCTTCGATTGTGCAATCATATGTATTCATTCATGGATTCAATTCATTCATTTGTATTGTAAATATGTAATATTTTGGCATTGGACCTTCATCCGGATTATCTTAATTATCCATGAAATGTTTCTGTTCATTACCAATTACGTGTAAAATTTAATTAACACACTTCTATTTATATTTATATTTTCATAACCGCTCAATGCTAAAAATATTATTATACTATTCTCTATATTGACACAAAATCTTTTATTTACTTTCATAGTGATATATTTGTCCAGAATTTATTATGCTTTACAATCGATTACACAATTCTACAAATCGTGATTGTCGTATTTCCAAAAACTTATATTTTCAAACTTCTATCGATTAATCGCATTATTTCTACCTTGTATTAGATTTTTGAAAATTATGATTCCGTGAATTAGCTACTATTCCGATTTAGCATATTGTTTCACAATAAAATCATACAGTAAAATATTCGAGAAATTTGATTGTGAAATATTCTGAACATTATTTTCCTGATAATAGTAATTTAATTAAATGCTATAGAGAAAAGTGAAAACCACCATCATTTCAGAAACTGGGTAATAATTAAAAGTTTTAATTTAAATCGGTAAAAGTCTAAAAACGTAATTTTGAACATTGGGTGGTGAAATTCTAAACATGCTGGATATTCTATTAATTATAGTTTAGTAAAAACAAAATATGAAAATACAAGTTACATTAAAATTTATATCACATCTACTTAAATGTTGAATTTCTTTATGAATGATTTTTTTCTGGTTTTATCTCACAAAATGTTGAAAATCACCATAGAATTTAATGAAAAGGTTTTTTTTCTAAACATACAGGCGTATTAAATTTATTTTTATATTATGTTTTTACATAGTTACCAAATTGGTATTTTTATTTCAGATTAAAAATGAGTTAATCTCACTTTGACTTTGAGTTCTATGATGCAAACTCTATTTTCTTTATAAAGAACAATTATAAATTAATTGCGCTTAAATTTTCTAAATTTAATTTAAAATTTAAGTGATTTTATTCCATAATAATTTTTGTTGTTTTTATTTTTTTAATTTTGTGACAATTTTCTAACACACACTAAGAGAGCTGTAGTAGTGTTCACAAAAATTTTAAAAATTACTATTGCATTAAAAGTTACTATTGCATACACTTTCGGAAATTATGTAATCAAAATTAAATTATTTTCTATTATTTAATTAATTTTTTAAATGAATTAGTTTTATTAAATTAAATTACCTTATTCATGATTTCTGGTTCTACGTTCTACACTTTTTCACTTTAGACACCACTTTTCTCAATTCCTCAACTGATTTTTATTTTGGAAGCACTCTGCCGGGTATATATACAGCAGAATACTGTCTTCTTTCAAATGACGATCTATCCCACTACCATCAAAATCCAATATTTCAATGGTAGCAATAGGCTTTTAATGTGAATCACGAATTGATCTTTCTTAAATACGCTAATTGTTATAAATCGTTTTTTGGATTTTCCCAAGGGTTTTCAGGAGATTGGCCACAGTTGAATGTTTGCGCCGGAATGCCTAGTATTTGAATAGATTAATATTTGTGTTTGTTTGGTCTAATATTTGCTTCATTTGTCAAGGATCTTGCAGTAACACGTAATGTAATTCTAATGAATTTTGTAGAGTTATATATATATATATATATATATATATATATATATATATATATATTAATTCACAACCCATTCAATTTTTTGTGAATTGTGAAAATCGGCGGATCGTAATAACTAACTATTGCAAGAACTTATCGAGTTTCATTGAATGTAACATTTTTAAATCAGGTCCGCCTTTAAAATTCAATAAGTTTTAGTATTTTCGGTAGTCATAAAAATGACCAAATTTCAAATACATATACAAATCTTAAAATTAATGAACATCTTCGTGGTAATGAAGCAATAACAAATCGATTTATTAGAATTTAAAGGCAACTGAAGTCATTTTCGATATTACTTCATGATTGTTCAATATTCGACTCAAGTCTTAAAATCAATTAAAATATCATGAATAAAAAATAACTGATAAGAGGTGAAATAATATGAAAGAAATGAATCAATACAATACAAAGCAGAAAAGCGTAAAAAAATTGACAAAATATTTTAACAAAACCCTTTTTGAAAATAATGCATTGATATTCATTAAATTGAGTGGTTTTTACAAATAAAAATTTTTTTTATAAACTATTTTATTTTTTATTAAAACAATAACATATAAATATGCTCAGCAATAACATCTAATTACATAAATCATAAAATAGTCAAAATCAAACGTTTTTCAAATTATTTATTGCCCAGCAACATTTTCCTGAAATCATCATTAGACTTAGGTTTGTTTTCTGCATTTGTCATCTCAACATCTTTACTCCCACTTGCAGCAACAGCCTTTTGTACACTTCGAGGAATGAAAGACATTTTTGCCTTCCTTACAGCTCCTTGTGCTTGACCCACGCCTCCTCCTAGTGAATTTGATACTTGCGTCTCAGATGGAGCCTGATTTTGATACGAAAATTTATTCTTCCGCGGCGGTGGAGCTGATAATGCTACAGATATCGTATGGCTTCTGACTTCAGTATTATCCATTTTCAAAATCGCTGCACTCGCTGAGCTTTCTTCAAAATATTCTACAAATGCAAGTCCTTTTGCTTTGCCACTTCTATATGTAACAATACGAATGTCTTTAATCTCTCCATAGGGTTGGAATAATGTTTTCAATTCATCAGAATTTGCATCAAATGGTAACCCTTTAATAAACAACTTATTTTTTTCAAGTTCTTCTGAATATCTGAAACCATGTTTCCTTTGTTCTTTGTTTCCGTGACAACTTGAAATATACATTGGTCGACCAGATAACGGAGTTCGATCCATTTTTAAAGCCTTTTGTACTTGTTCAGTATCAGTTAATTCAATATAAGCATAACCTTTATTAGTTCCATTTGGTTTTTTAACTAAACGTATTTCTTTTATTTGCAGATCTCCCTTATCTTTTAGTATTGCTTCTAATTGTTCTTCAGTAATTGTGTAATCTAAATTGCTGATAAAGATAGTTATTTCGTCTTTTGTGGGATCATGTTGTACTCGTTTGTCTTCTGATGAAATTTGTAAATTAGACATTTCAACATCCTTAATTATGTTTTCAACTGATTCTTTACCATTTTTTTTACTTTTGTGAATTTGCTTAGTTTTCTTATCATCATCACAATCCATTTCTTCATTTTTATTTTCTATCTTCTTTCTCTTCGCTTGCAACTTCTTGCGCTCTTTGAGATCCTGATCAAATTTGAGTTTTTTGCTATGGTCTTTTGTCTTTTCATTAAAGTGATATCTTCTCTTATGAGACTCACCATGAGATTGTAATACATCTTTTTGTGATATTTTATAAGCCTGTTCATCACATGTTTGAACACATTTTTCTAAAGTGTCTAATGTTCCATTCATCCTTTCAAATGTTTTCCATGCATCCACTAGCATATAACTCCTACATTCCAAAACAGCTCTTCTATAGATTTTTCTGGCTTGTTCGTTACCTCGGCCTTCTTCCAATTTTGCCATTTCGAGCCATAGATAAGGTTCAGTTTTATTATCATCATAAGACAATACTTCATTCCAAAGCTCTCTACCCCTTGCTGGGTCCTTAAGAACAGAGTACTCAAGTCTTGCCCAAAATTTTAAAATTTCTACGGGATTTGCATAAGTCCCCCAATGTTTCTGCAATGTTTCTGTGCAGAGTTGAAATGTTTTTCTCAGCAGATTCACTGAATCATTGTTTGAAAAATCTGTGTGGCGTTTCAGATACTCTAAGTATGCCATCCATATGTTATGGACTTTGTAATTACAAGAAGATAATGCCTTTTCAAATGTTGATTTCATGTCATCGTTATTTGCATTACAATATTCCAACCAACGTAGTTTTAAAATCCAAATAGCAGTTCCCCAAGGAACATTGCGTAAAGCATTATGAATTATATTTTCAACACTAGTCTTTGTTATGCTTGATGATTCTAATTTATGCTGAGATATAGCAAATACACAAAATTGTTGCCACAAATTAGTATTTAAACAAAACTCAGTAGTTGCTCTATAATATAAAGATTCTATAAACTTAGGATTCGAATTACTTTGACTTTGAGCATACGCAATATAGGTTGTAAAAATACTTAGTTTATCTACTGAATTTTCAGTCTGTATTTGTTCTAATTGGTTTTCAAAATCCAAATATTTTTCAAGCAATTTTTGTGCTTCATATTTACTTTTACCTGCAGCATCTAAATCTACTAAGGTTGGAGCAACAGCATTTAAATTTGTTAAAATACATAACAAATCCTCTTCATATTGAAGAGGAGTTGATAATTGCCTAATAATAATATCTGCTAAATGTTTTAATTGAACCTCTTGTTCAGGAGAGTCTTCTTCTATAATTGAAAGTCTTGAAGACTCATACAAACGATAACTTTCCCAAATTTGAAAACCATATACTGGGTGCAGTCCTTCTCTGGATAAAGCTTGTTCGAAAGAAGCCCTTATTGTTTCTACATCACTACTTAGTATTAAAGTTATAAAATCTTTTTGCAAATCGAACGAATAATAGTCAAACAAAGCCCTACGATACAATTCTATCAGCTTATCCAAATTTTCTCGATCATCTTTGCTGTATAAATTTATATAAGCTTTCCATATCTCAGGAGTCAGAGGAAAGCAGTTGGCCATAATTTCAAAAGAGTACGAGGCTAACGTGAGATCGCCAAATTTAAGAACTTCTTCGAGAACTTCTCTTTGAATATCATAGGAGTCATGATTTTTGTCCTGTTTATTCCAAACTAAATCGACTAACCTTTTATATTCGGGATTTTCGCTTGCATCATCATCGGAGGAATCAGTATCATCCTCAGAACACCTCTCATCCAAGTCATTTTCCGAAATATCCATATTTGAAAAAGTCACTACAAGTATTTTAATAAAGTTTTTATTTATTATTTACTTGCACCTGTCAAGTCAACAACTCCCGCGAAGTTGAAAACATGATTCAGGTTAGCCAACATTGACAATTTGGTTAAGTGCACTCTTACACTCTTCTATCATCTATGGTTAAGTGCCTGTGTTATTGACACCTCCTTGTCATTTACATTAAAACGTTAATATTTAAATTCAAGAATTTATCAGATATAGTGTACTATACATAATTGCAATTTTGAAGTAAGGACATCTAGTTATTAATACTTATAATACTATAATCATATTAATATTTTTTCCTTTGAGATATACTTCTGTCAGAAAGATTGTCATTTTCTGCTTCAGTCAATTTAATTTGGTTATGTCTTAAATTTTTGTGTCGTGTATCATGTGTGATGTAGAAAATTATCTATTAAGGTGAAAAGACAAACAAATTGATGAATTAGAGCAAGGTAAATTTATTGTATTTTAACCAGTGGCGTAACTATATAGGATGGCAGGGGTGGCAAAATATGGGGCCCCGATTCAAGAAGGTTTTGAAGGCTGCGAGCTCAAAAATATTTTTAAATTTATATTGATCTACACCAATTTCTTTGCATAGTTCATCTAACTAAGAATCGATTCGGTTGATTTAAATCGTAATTCATTGCGATTGAATTCAAAGAGATTCTTTATTTTCAAATATTCTTCTAGAAGAGTATTTGCACTTAATGAGTACACGAAAAAAATGTTTTTATTTAAAGTAATTAAAATTTATTATTTAATAAAAGTTAACTTTGAACCTAGAACGGGGTGACGATTTTTACCAATGGAGCCCCATCAAAAGATTTTGTCACAACACGGTCTGTAGATCATATAGTTACACCACTTAAATATATACACTTTCGATTATTATTTAAAATAGATATACAGTAAACCCTCGCTTTACGCGGCAAGTGCGTACCGTGCAGTATAGAAACCGTGCTATAAGAAACTCGTATTTAACATACAATTCAGGCTAATTCGTAGTGCGTTCTATGGAACCTTACATAGTGCAGTATGGGAACCGTGTTATGAGAGACTCAGAGTTGGTACAAATCGCACCATTTTTATCGCGTTGTATGGAGACCAAGAAATACAACTTGAAGTAGGAGAAATACGGACGAAATGACGTAAATGACGTGACGAAATTGACACCTTATTCAAAAATTGGCGCGACGCAGTAATCAGCTCAAACGTGTTCTTAGGCGGCTATTATACAATCAGGCATGTCTAAAAGATAAAAGTCGATAACAAAATTTACAACAATACCCTTTTGCACAACGAACTTATGGGCTGTTGACCAAATACCGTGTAATAAGAAGTCCGTGTAGTCGGAGGGATGTCGGATTTTTAGCTCCGTGTAGTATGGGAACCGTGTACCCAGAGTGCCGTGTAAAGCGAGGGCCTACTGTATACTACTTTAGTATATGGAAACTGAAACTTTTATTATTTTGTTTGCACCACAAATACTATTTTTTTCTTATGCGGTTTAATATTGAAATATTTTTTCTGAATTATTTATTTCTTTACAATGTAGCACACGGTAAGTTTCGCTCACAATTTCTAATAGATTTTAAAAATTCAAAAACTGTTAGAAAGATATTAATTTCGAATTGCGTTAATTAGTTTTTTGTCATTAAATGCTGAAAAAAATTTATTGGCGATTTTGATGAAACTTTCTATAACGATAGATTTCGTAGTCTCAAATAATATAATAAATATTATAGCCCTGCGATAAGCGATTGAATTATACCATTTTTTAAAAGACTTCCCTTTTTAATTACCATTTTTTAAAAGAATCTAATCAGAATAACCCTATATATTTACTATATACATTTCATGTTTCATATATGGCTACTAATTACAGTTTAGGTTTACAATTAAATAAAATACATTTTTAGAATCCGAAATGTATAAAATCATATGTGTCAAGTATGTTTGAAAGACGATTCAATTTGAAATTGAATTGATTCATTAATTGTTTTTTAGTGAAAGCGAAATAACAGTTGAGCATTTTACCTGATTATTTGAATTTCAATGCTTATTGACTAGGTTTATTATTTGTACATATAGGAAAGTTTATGCAACTTGCCTTAAAGCGAATTGCTACTTACAACTCATTTATTTCAAAGATTTGATATTGATTGATGCGTGTCTTGACATTAATAAAACTAGCAAGTGCATGATTAAAGATATTTTTAAGATCTTTGCCTATTCTTGGTCGAAAGATCTATTTGGTATTTTATTTTGATAGAATACATTCATGATCTGGTTCTAAAATGGCATTAGTATGTTTCACTTCCAAGGTGTGATTAATATAAAAAATCACTGTACATACATGTACGTCATAGCACGTGGGCTTATGTAATGAGTACATCGCGAATAGTTGCCAAAATAATTCAATTGATTTGCAAATAAACATCCGCCGGGGGATCCCGATGATCAGACATGTATATGTAATTTATTTTGAACCAATATTTGATTATCGTTCTCTCGTCTATTTAATTATGATCTATACTTGGCAAATAGTACTAGATGAAAAATTTTGCTAAATATGGGAAAAACAAGATTGAAATATAATTTTTTATGCATTATTTCTTTAACCATTTTTGTAATTGTTAACATTTTGAAAAATTGTTGTTTTTGGCTGAGAATCCGACTTGCTCATTTCATACTATCTGGACGTTTCAAGTCAATCTAAATCGTTTGACGCCGTATTGAAAAAAGTATGAGTGATGTCGATGAAACTCGTCAAAGACTCGTATTGGTTAGTTTTGCGAGGCTATCACAAGTGCACCAATTTGTGTCCACGTTTTTGCCAAAAATCTTGAACTGATTTTAAAAAATTGAAATCTGTTGGGAATGTATCATTTGAGAATAGTCCTAATTAGTTTCTGAGTAGTTTCTTTGTAATTATTTGTTGAAAAAAGTTACTTTGACGATTTGGGTGACACTTAAGGTATTAAGTTTATGGCACTACAAATGGTTTGCTCATAAAAATTCTTTAAAGTTTAGAATAATAGGCAGCGCTTATAGGACATACGGACATACATACTGTATTCCTTAAAAATATACTATTATAATGTATTTTTATTATTTGAGTTTATAATTCTGACGTGTAATCAAAATGCTTGAATGGCTTTCCCTGTGTTAATTGAATCTCGCAAAATTATGATTCAGGAAATGCTAGGTCCAAGGCCGACACGCGTCGTCTATACTCACATGCTACTAAGAATCATTTGCATAAAGTCCATTCGCATTAGTAATGAGATTTACTACAAATTACTAGTAGTATTTTGTTGTTTCTAAAGAATCTAGTCTATCAAGCATTCATATTCATTAATAATTAACTAGAAATTGAACTGGAATGGGTACAAACTTCGCCCCGTAGTATACAACAAATTTGCTTCTTTATTTCCTTAACACTTTCCAATTTTGTTAAGTAGTTTGCATCTGCAAAATCATCGTACACAAAGCAGATTGTCTTAATATTCGATTTTAACAATCACTTCTCATTTGACACAAATATCTTCCTAAATATTATGATCTCTAGTCCAATCTCAATGTTAATGAACATTAATCTTCTTCTGCATGAGGTCTTAGCAAATGCTGTAAATGATAACAAAATCGAGAAATTATAAAAAATGTAAATAATATAGCTTTCAATTAAGGTTTTATATTTCATTAAATATACCTTTTCACAATTTGTTATGCCATATATTTAAATCCATTTGCTCAACTAAGTTCTAATAAAAAAATATTAGATAGGATAGATGGACGAGTGGCATTTATATACATTTATTATTTGTTTGAGTTTGGGCATCAGAACCCCAAATATTGAGGTATTGTTTTTGAGCAGTTTATGAATCAAATTCTGTTTCTTATTTTATTAAAGCCTAAAAGTTTATATTTGTGTTCAAATCATCAAACCCTTTCACTAAAACACAACATTTATTAGAAATAAATATCTTTTTTTTATTCTCTTTATTGAATTACAATCTGTCTTTACAAAAAGGAAGACATTCAGTAATTTTGATGATATATGAAATATTAAACATTAAATCTACAAGGTTACCCAGTAGTAAGCCTTTTCACTTTTGATACATTAAATTTAAATTTTGTGTATAGAAGAAATAAAAATCTGATAAAATATTGATGATCGACCTAAGATATTAAATACACGTTATTTCTGATGTTCTGTAACATTTATCTTAGTAAACACAAAATTCAATATTTTTCATATAATACATTCTTTAATTTCTAGTCTATTTTTAATATATAGTCATTTTTATTTCTATACAACTCTGAATTATTACTAATTTTTATGATGTAATAAGTTTTTCGGTTCACATATGATGATACTGAGTTATTAATAGATAAGAGTTCGATTATCGACGAGGTTGAAATTTAACAAAAAATACCCGAAAAATGTTGATGCATATATATTTTCTTATCTAAAATGAAAATAAATTTATTTTTATAGTTATTTTTTCACTTTTGCAAAGCGTAATGAGTTTAACAAATAAATCAAATAATACAATCTTGCGTGTTTATGATATTTTTTATAATACTGCGGCTATACCTTTTTATTCATGATTATTTTCATTTTAAATTAAATTCCAATATATAAATAGTAGAAGAGTTGATGAATAAAGGACATTGATTTCTTAATAATGAATATTTAATTAATTCAAAAATATGAACATTCGATTTAGCAATATTTATTTTAACAACGTACTGAAAAAAACATTATTTAATTAAATTCCTTATAGATCTGAAATATAGTCTCTTAACACTATTATTAATTATTGAACAATTACAAACATGTGCAAGCATTATTATAATTTTCAAATAAAATGTTCTAAACATAACAAATTTCAAAAATCCCCTTATTTGTGATATTTTTGCAATCAACTTCCTACGAATTAAAGATAAAAATTTTGCACAGTAAGTCGTTTCGTGCTAATTGATCTTTGTACCGGTAACTCGATAGGTATATTTCTTACATCAAAGGCGTCATATATGATTCACTAATTTACGTCATAGTGTAGTGAATTTATGTTATGTCTGCTATATCATTTATTAGAATTGTTAGTTGCCAATCATTAATAACTTAAAGAATTGACGCGGTTCTTGATTGCTCATAAACGCATTTGAATTGTTAATGTTATTCATTTATATAAGTATAAAGCGCAATACAGCGACTAAAGAAACTGAAAAACTATTTTATGGCAATCTAAATTTGTTCAACAATGATTTAAATTAGTTAGAATAAAGCCATGATAAAATATTAAGAGTAGTGCTGGGCAATCGATGATAACATAATTTAGTAATTAAACTGATGAAGAACTAAGCTTATCGCATCTGATTGTTGAAAAAGTCTTTTCATTCGAACTAAAGTCATTTATTGATATTTGGTACACATTTACTGTTTTCAATACAGAATAATTAGTATTCTCAGTTTTTTAATATTCTATACAACTACACACCTTTGAATTTCATCATACAAATTATAAAACCATAGTGTATGATTCCTTATAATATATAAGCTAATACAAAATTGCAACATTTATCAAATATCTATGATACGTTTTGACAAAAAATCGGTAAAACCTCCATACTGCTCTAAATGTAATATTTTAGATGTATTTTGACCATCTTCAAGCTTTCTGAGACAATTAAGTGTAAAATATTTTTAGGCCCAGTTTTAAAATCTTTACTGATTTTATTTACATTTAATGCGAATTTTTATAATTCCTGATATCTAAAAATTAATTTATATTTAATAATTTGATTTAGATTTTTCCATTTCTATCCATTTATTAAAATCAGTCTCTCATATACAATTTTTAATAAATGTTTATTGGGTTTTTGATCCATGCACAATTTTCTGAATTTATGTTATTGTTATTGCTATTTTGATCGAGCAAAGATTAGATTTCCATAGCAAAAACAAAATTTCCGGAAATGTTAAAGATTAAAAAGATAGTTAACATCACATATTTTTTATAGAAAATTTGTTAAATAAGTATTAATTTGAATCAAATGAATCCCATCATTAAAAATTAATAATAAATTTGTATTAATTTTGCTAAATAATAGATATAAGAAATTTAGGCTTTAACTACACTAAAAAAAATTCTTGCCTACAGGGACAAGAAAATTTTAAAAATATTAATTCTGCAGAATTAATTATCAAGACTAAATTATCAATAAGAATTATCAATTCGAACATGACAATATAATGATATATCATCATTGTGCATTATGAAACTGTAGGTTTCTAAACCTAATAATTTGGTGTTAATTTTTTTTAATTGTTTTTTTATTTACATTTGCAAATTACAATCTGTCGTTCTTATACAACATTCAGTAATTTTGATGGTATATTAAATAAAGGAAAAAGGTCGAAAGGTTACCCATTGGTGATCCGATTCGATGTTGGATGTGGTGTTAAATTTTTATTTTTATTTTCTGTTCATTATTCAACATTTGAGTAAACAATCTATCCAGTTCTAGTGCAATGAACTACGGTTGTCTGTAGAACTGGAGGTAAACACGTGTTTTCGCACACTCTCTAATTCGCTATACAGACTCAATAAAAACATTATAGGAGTCCTACAATAACAGGTTAACGGCAACTGACAGTAATTCCCCGTTCTTCGCATGTCGAAGACACGTGCCATAACAATAATTAAAATAATTATGGATTGGGAAGGGAGAATAAATAAAATTTAAAGCATTATTGGCTACACAAACGATTTTGTAGTATAGTACAGTTTGACAAATGTTTCTTGGGATATGTTTCCTGTAAATATACCTCACAATGTAATGAAGATTCTATACTAACATAGTTATATTTACAATTATGTATCTAAAGACATGATAAATTATTTTTGTTTCAATATGACTTCAATTATCCCAAAATTTGTGCTGTTGGTTGACAAAATAACTTAAAAATTAAAAAATACTCTTATATCTAAATGCACCATATTCAAAAAATACGCTGTTGTTTCTAAGATTTCGAAATTATCTCAAAAAGTTCATTTTTTGGACATATGCTATCTCCTACAATTTCACAATTGGTTCTATGATTTTGCATATTCTTTATTATATCGCTATTACTCCTGGAGGATTATTATATTTTTTTTTACTATCGTATTAACTAAATTTAACAACATTTTTTTTATTAAGTTCATTAGTATGTAGTACTACTACATACTAATGGAATATTTTATTTTACATTTCAAGATCAGAATTTATTTTTTGAATCTTACCATTACCATTTTCACCATAGTCTTTTTAATTCTGCAATGTTAATGCAATAGTTTTTTTAATTCTACAATGTAATTAGATTGTAAGCTCATTCTTTTTCCTACTGGAACTAATTATGTCTGTTTTTTGAGTACATAGCCCCCTTAGAAAATCTTGTATATTGTGATACAGAATTATTTACAGACTGCCTTAAAATAAGAAGTCAACGACCCCCTCAAAAAATAGAAAATTTTTCTTATTAGTGATTTTTTTAACCTTTACAGAATGATGTACATATTTTTTTAACGTATAATTATGATCAGATAAAATTACTAATAATTATTTTTCTAATACAAATATTTGTGAATCATTTGTATGTGCGAGTTGATAAGCAGTGATAAGAAGCGTTACATGAATTTAGTGCTTTACATCAGGCGGAGTATTTATCATGGGGAATCCAAACCTTTAGTTCAATTCTGAAACTGTGATTTTTCTACAGTCGTCACATTAATGGTTGTGAGAAACATAAGGGGGCGTCCATTAATCACGTGAGCGAGCTTTTAAGGATCTTTGGACCCTCCCTCCCCCTTGCGTACACGGTGATTTTCAAAATTTTTTCCCTCACCCACCAAACATCACGTGTATATTTAGTTAGTTATTAAAAACTGAAATTGAAACATTTTTAAAATAACGGTTAAAAAATAAATACACGTGATGTTGTACTATACCCCCCCTCCCCCACCTGATATTTCGTAATTTTTTGTCAAACCCCTCATCCCCTTAAAAACCTCACGTGATTAATGGACGCTCCTTAAATATAAATTATTATTGTTCAGAATTGACTTATTACGGGTCCTGGCTTCGTATCAAATTTCTTGGGCGCTCTCACGAAGGGCAAAAATTTCTTACAAAATGAAAAACATTTCACACTATTAAAAAAAATATTATTTTCATTATTTTTCATCAATATCAGTTGTCACTTTTCCAAAGTATTTTTTTTTTCAAATAAAATTGTTCGCCTACGTGAAATTAAAGTCCAAAGTGAACCATATAAATTTATAATGGATTTCAAGTACATTCTTATCATTGCGTATGCAACTTGTACAAAATTTACTCGATGCCTGTTCGTATGTATTTTTAGTTTTTCGTGTATTTTTTATTTATTTATTTCTTTATTTATACATTAATCATTTGATCAATTTTTCAATAAATTGTTGCATCTTTATCAATAATTTCTGCAAGGTTTGTCGACCCTGATCGCTTTCGATTCGCGGTTCTTCCCGGCCCTAACCTACCGCCAATGACCGTATTTTGCGGACGCCGTCTGGGACATATAAGTGATCGGCAGAGTACAAGGCGTTATCACTCTCTAAGTATCTCGCGTCGAAAACACTTGTACGAATTTTGTTATTTAATTATTGTTTACAACATACAATCAGCTGATTGTATTGACAATTGAGGCAAATTAAAAGATAAAGATGCAGAGTTTTCGTGATCAGATCGAAGAAGATCTTTGAAATCATTTCAGTGAAGTGATGTGATTTTTTACATTTCATAAATTGAACTAATTAAGAAATACTATTGCAATGGGGCAGTGTTTTTTCTCAAAATGTCATAATGATTAAATTGGTGTAAATAATAGTGTCATGTACAAAGGGCTAAATTCAAGAAACCGTATATATGAATAGATGAATAAAATAACGATATTAATTTGTTAGTGGATCACTGCAACCGTGCGATTTCGAGAAACAATTAGTGACAAATTTATTTAAAATGGGTTATAGATCAGTGTTTTCGTAGTTCATTTTCTCCCGTGAGACTAAAACTGTGACAAAAACTTTAATTTTAGCCCAAAACTGTGATGTGATGGTCGTCAAAATCGAGCCCGTCTCTTCTTCCAGCGAAATGCATAATTCTCCAAGGGATCCCCAAAGATCGACAGTGAAGCACGTTGGAAATGACATAAATATATCCTTGAATTCAAATCCAAATGATCTGATCTTGGTGGGAAACAAATCCCGCGTGGACATCCAAACCAATGAAGGAAGTGTTAAAATAATTGGTGATTATTGTAAAGTACGGATCCTTTGCAATTTGGGAAGTGTCCGTTATGTTGGCAACAAAGGAACTGTGGTAATTGGAAATGATTCGGTTTCCCATGATGTTAAATATACAGGAAACGGTGGAAATTTGAAATATCGTGATGGAACTGATATGGACAGCAAAAAATTTACACAAACCTTGGAAGACGATCGAGGGAAGAAGAAACGTAGCAAAAAATATTCTAGAATTTATAATTCTGATAGTGCTTTGAATGCTGATGCCATTTTAATTAATTGTAATAAGTATTTAAATGATTATCCAGTTAATTTTAACTGCAGATCCACCGAATGTTTTATCACGAGCGGAGCAGTTTACACAACTACCCCTTGTATATCCGTAGTCAATGGAAATGTTACAATTAATAATTATAATTCCTGACAATTATTGTTATATTAGTCAAATATTTAATATTAATTTAAAATTATTTAAAGTCTGATTACTAATATTATGCATTTTAAATTAATTAAATGAAATGTTTGTGCTTTATGCTTATGTATAAAATATGTTTGTTGTTTTGAATATTAAATACTCAAAAACATATATATTTAATTTTTTTTGTTTAATTAATTATTCGAGGACTTTGCAGATGTCTTAATCATGAGACAAAAATAATAATATCCCAGTTTTTTATAGCTTCATTAATATTATGAAACTGAATATGTAATTTTTATAATTATTGGTTACTTTTTTAAAAATATGTGTATATAAAAATTTAAACTTTAAATAACAATTCATTATGATGACGGAAGTCTTTTAATGAGTCATTTTGTGAATTCGCTTCGATCATTAATCCAAAAAATCCCCATCGGGTCGATCGTAGCTCTTTTGACCCACATCTGCATAGCAGAAGCAGTTTGCGTTGTGTTTTAGTCACCCGAAAGCGGAATCGTATGAATTTTAATTAGTTTACACAAATTTGGCAAACTGGATATGAATAAAAAAGCATATCAAAGAGAACCAGTATTTTTCGATATTTGTTTACAAAAATAAATGCACGCTTCACTAATATATGATTTGTTTACGAGTGCTCATTCAGAAGCATTGTATTTTTATGTACAAATTGTTTTAAATTTCAATACAAGCATAATTATTTATTTACATTATATTACTTTATTCTTTTCTTATATATTTCTAAGAATTGTTTATTTTTCTTTCCTCAATTCTTTCAACAGATTCTTGAATGGTCACAAATTTTTCATTTTCTAAAAGGTGGTTTGTTCTGTATTTTCAATTTAAATAGTATTGATAACTTTGAACTTTTGAACCAGAAGCACTAATTGTACTCAATTTATAAGAATTTCGTATAAATACCTTTAAATATAAGCTTGATCAATCTTGCTCGTGCTTCCATTAAATTACTCAATTTTTTACGTGTATTCTTCTGTTCAAGAAGAAATTAGGAACCAATTGCTTGACATTTAATATACTTTTCGATATACAGTGTGTAGTATGATGATAACCATCATTTCATATGGTCTGTTGCTTTATTTGTCTGATGAAGTCTTTAAAAAGTCCTGAAATATAGACAACTATGATTACTTTAACTGAATTATTTTTAAACTTTTCATTCATATTGCTTGGAAGCAAATGTGGTTGAGTATGCATAAGGCATAATTCAATATCGTTAATTTTTATATTTGTTATACATATTTAAATTTCATAAATAATTCCAAAAAAATTGAAGTTTAAGTCTCTTCAAGTCTATATATTCCATTATTATTTATTTTTGATACGGGTTTTAACAAAATTCATATATCAGAATTTCAGCCTGCCGAATTTCTTACATATTTTCTTAATGTGAACCAGTTGCATTAGGAATATTCTGATCAAAATATACAAATTTTGTTTATAGGAGTAGTATGTTAAACATTTTTGGAAAAATAGATTTCTCAAAAATTATAATTACTTGAGTTTCCAAATAAAAAACGTTACGACACTGTATGTGCGTTGTCTTTCAGCAAGTTAAAAAAAAAATACGGTTTAAAAATTTTACAAAACATTATTAAATGTTATAAAAAAATAATTTATATTAAAATATATACGGGAATATATAACGAGAAGGACACAAAACATATTTTGTTAATATATTACAAATTTTATTTCCATTAAATTTTTTATATAATTTTCGTTAATCTTGAAAAAAAAATTTTTTGAACTTATCTTTTTCACTTTATGAAGGAAGTCGTTTTTTTATATAGTTCATAGGTTAATTGTAATAAAAAGTTCATAAATTGCCAGAATCAGTAAACATTAAATTAAATCGAATGAGCATGATGTAATATTACCGAATCTTTCACTAATCTCTTAATAGGTTATTTAGTACATCAATTTCGAATTAAATGTGCCGTGGATAATGATTATTGGCTCATTAAATTTAAAAGCATTTGATATAATCTTAATCACATGAAAAACAAATACATTTTTATTTTATCAAATAAATAATTCTTTCATTTGAAATTTTAGAGAAAGATTCAATTCGTTAGTTTAGGAAGGTGTGGAAGAGATTTACAGCTAAACTCGAAGAAAATGAAAATATATGGAGAAAAAAAAAAAAATATATATATATATATATATATATATAATATGTATAGCCAAAATATAAGATGCTTCGATTAGATGATCTTAGATATGATTTATCGATAAAATTTATATCGCGAATTCTATTAGCAAATAGAGAATTTATAATTATCGCAGTAAGATTAACAAAATTTAATTAAACTTACACTAAGCAATGCACGAATTGTAGAAAATCTATATACATGTATGTATATTCTAATATTAGTAATATTGTAATAAAAAGATGCCATCGTAGCATATATTTATTATACTAAACGCAAAACATAAACATAACATTATCAACATTATTTATAACTGGTTTTAGAAAATATTTATATTTAACAATCATGGCATGACAATTTCTAATAAACTTATTTATTTTGTACGTCGAAAAGCGTCATAACTAAGTGCGCACATAATTTAGTGGAAATTCGTAATGACGTTTTTTGTGTATTTTTCAAAATATTTGTGTAGAAATAACAATATTATTTACGTTGATTAATTTGAAGTAATAAATTAGAAAAAATAAAAAACCACTGTTGATTATTGGAAAATGAAATGAATTTATTTTAATAAAAAACAACTTTTTACTAAAAAATGAAATATATTAAGTATTAAAATTTATTAGATTAGGTCATATTATTAATTAAATCTGTGATTTGCATCAATTTTTTTATTGTTCATCAAATTGTTTATTTTAATATCTATATAAATTAAATTAAAGTATTATATCTGCTTCATTGTTGCATTTTAGTTTTTTTT
>NW_020537758.1:25389667-25418822 GCF_003426905.1 Ctenocephalides felis | reverse complement strand
GTTTGATAGAAGAAGATTAGCAAGTCTGCTCGATTCATAGTATACATGCATTTTTAATGTATATTTAACCAAAAAAGATTTTGTCATTAAATTTATTCTTATTAGTAAACTGCATTACACAACTTTAGATAAAAGTTGTAGGGGAGACTGGATACGGTTGTGCAACTTTTTTTTGATCAGCAATAATTTCATTTTTTTGCCAATCTATCTGTAAACAAGTCCCTCTGTTAACGAACTCACTTTAGGTTCTTTAAAAGCAACTATAGAAACTTGTTCGAACAAACATACTTTATCTTTCTCCTTTTGGAGCCTTGAAATGATTATAGTTTAGCTGTTATGACGACTGGCACAACCGTACCCAGCCTTTCCTAATGTTCTTTTTTTTAAATTGTTAATAAATTAAATGAAGAATTATTTTTGTTGGATTAATATTATAATTATCTAGAAATATCTTATCATATACGAAGTGGGACTTTCTGGACAATTAGTAATTTCATGAGAATCGAGAAAGAATTAATAAAGCTTTCCAAAAGTAACTAAAACATCACTAATGAAAAGATTAATAAATAGAATATGGTTTTCATGGTTTTCCTTTTAGGAACTTTTGACTTTGACATAGAGCCTTTGACTATAATTTTAATACTATTATTTATTTTATAATATTCTAATATTTTATTTATAGTTCATATTTATTACTCATCGAATATAGAATTTTTAAATGCCTGGTATATGCTCCAAAAATTAGATATAATTTTTTGAATAAAAAATAGACGTTTTCTAGTAAATGGGACCGTTGATACTTAATTATTGGCACTTGCAATAAATGTATAGGTGAGATGTAGGTAATTTGCTAAAGATACTGAGAACTGTAAAAAGTATCTGAATTATCAGCATTTATTTTCTATCCAAGGTTCATTTCTAACATCAATAATTAAAACTATGTTACTTTATGCATGCTAACAAAAATTTGTCATTATGATGCTGATAATATACTGCAACTGCCTACTAATATACGTTGAAGTGACTTTGTAAAAAGTTCAAACTCTAGATAGATTATGATATTTATTTCTGGCAAAAACAAGTAAAACATATGGTATATGTGTGTTACTGTTTATGTTTACTTTGTACGTAAAACCGGCAGCAGCATCATAATAGGCAAATCCACGCATAATCTCCACGATGATCTACATGTGTATTATTTTTAGTATGGGATGCGCCATCTATTTTCGGACGGTGTGTCTTTTCACTCTAACCAGTGGTGCATAAACATAATAGACGACCAGTCGGTGTAAAATTTACTCCACATTGTAGAGATAAACATTAATTTTTGAATCTATTTAAATTATAGAGATGCGACGAGAAACATAAGGAAGAAACTCTATAAAGTACCTTGAAATCACACGTACCCATCCTGTGCAAGCATAAACTGATAGAAAGACATTTTCTATGGCAAATGAACCTTTTATTATAGCATTGTATTAATTATTAATAATAACTGTGGGGTTAATTCTGTGGTAAAATAGACATAACACAGCGTTGTTATGGCAATGTTATGTTATACTCCTTTCTTGGTACTAAAAACTGTGAAAATGCTATAAATTTGCTGTTGCATTAGGTGTTTTACCTATAAAACCGTGTGTTATAAATGCACAATATAAGGATACTGTTTCGATAACATTTTTTTGAGGTTTGTGCATTTTCTAGGTTATCTTTTATTAATTTAATACACGCATGCACAGCCACCACCAGCAGCACATTTTTAGTACAAGAATAAAAACAACATCTAAGCGTTGTCATAACAACGCTATGTTAGCGTCTATTTCCGGGAATTGACCCCTATGAGTTAATAATAAAATACGTTTTGATATTATACAACTCATTTGTGAGAATTCATATATACAATGCCTAAAGAATTTTTATATCCAAATCACGTTTGGTATAAATTGTATTTTACTTTGAAGATTCTATACTAAAGAGGAGCCTATTCTCCGAATAAAACAGAATGTTATGGTAACATTTTGTTATGGGTCTATCTTTGCATGAATCGGTAGTGACGAAATGTCATATAGCTGTGTGTGATGTAAATATGTGTTTTCGTTACTATATTCGAAAGCATTTTTACCTGAAACTCGCACCCATTTATTATTACACCGTACAGATATGTCACAAATTCTCAATGTCTACTGAATAATTCATCAATTCAAATTACCCTTCTTCAATTCAGCTTACAGTTACCAATCCCTGATTTATATGTATATATATTTTATTTTTAAATTGTGATCCGACACAAAAAAATCCACAGCAAAAATCTTCACCAACTGTTGGACTTCGAAACGAAGCGAGTTTCGATTTCGAATTTCGGCAACGAGAATAATTCCGTCACTCGCTGCGGATGCATAGAATTTTAATTAGAAAATTAGACCGGTCTGTTTTAATCCTTCACTAAACACAGAATTAGACTGCACAGATTCTCAAACTGTAGTTTTGCTATTGCGCTATTGATTCTTGCTTAAAAAAATCTTATCCGCCTGAAGTTAAGTTGTCATATATTGGGTATGTGATATATGTTTCCCAATGTGTTGTTAACCGCGGAATCTAAAGTCGAAATTGGAGGCTAAACTTCAAAAATAGAGAAAAAAAAACGACAAAATCTCTAGTCTAGAAATTTTTATACGTGATAATTACAATCTTATCATTTTTGTCGTTTTCTGGTTCTTTTTTCCTTGAATGACCTGGAATGCTTTTTCACCTATGTTGGGAATCCAGCAATCATTATTTCTACATTAACATATTTTCCGATACCGATGAAATAATTTCCAACCAATAAGTTTTAATTTAGAATGACCAACATAGATGCAATATCTTATTTTTTCTGATGCGAATTTTTTTTTTGTAATTTGTTAATAACAGACCTAAAATTTATATTCAATTTCAAAAGAAATTTCCTTAATTACTTAGAAATCTCATGGAACGTTATGTTTTTATTTTAACGCGTCAGAAAGCATTATTATAAATTACAATTTCTATAGACAATCTCACAGTATGTGACAAATCCAATGAGTGCATTAGTATACGATTGAATTTAACATTTTTCTCTCTATCTTCCTGATTTCATATATTATCATAATTTATACATAAATTAGACGAACGGTACACGGGTACTTTCTTTTCAATGATCGTTATACTGTGTAAATGTATTTAAACAATATAATATTTATGTAACCACGATTTCTAATTTATTGACAATATATATATTGGAATATTAATTCGGTTCCGAATGGATTTTATTTATATTTTTCATTAGTAAACGAAATTTCACATGGGACATAAATTTTGTCAGTTTGACAAGATTAATATTAAAGACTTAACTATAACAGTGTTGCTGAAGAAATAACAAACCCACACGTTTATTATTAATTAACCAAACTAATTAAGGCGCACTAATTATGCTCTGAAATAATTCGTTTTTATATGTGGCATAAAGATATATCTCAACGGAGCTTTCACATATTAATCATAACAATTTCAGCAGTCAAACTAATTTCTAGTAATGATATTTTTGCATATCAAACAATTTTTTATATACTAGTGATGATGGGTCACGTGTCTACCACCGTTAAAGCGGTTTCAAATCGAAGTTTGTAAAATCAATACATCAGTATATTTATTACATTAAATTTATTTGCAATAAATTTTAATTTTTCATTAAATATAAATAAGTTAATTATTATGCTGAATTTTAAATTTAATTTTTAATATAATACAGAATGTCGTGGTATTGAATTTATTAATATACTATTAAGCTTCAACGATCATTTTATTGTAATTACATTTTCATACTGATATAATCGTAGAATCTCGTACAAGATAATTTTTTATGTTGAATGCAGAATAAAATGTCGAATTCGATTTTGGTATTGCACATGATGACCTCGTGAATAAGTACTATAATTTACATATCTATTTATTCAGCAAATTAGGTGAATGCCAAAATTTAGAATATACGTTAAAATATCATTATCTCATAATGAAAAAAATGACCGATATAAATTTATTTCAACTTCTTTTTTACCTCAAATGTCTTTTGAGTTTCAATTAAATGATCTATTAATTTTTTTTGTAGAATACAGCAGTAATTTGTAAACATATTTTAGATATTCAATTGAACATGTTTGCTGATTACCAAGGGTCAATGGGGAGTAAATAGTTTGCAAATTACTGCTGAATTATACAAAAAATCTCAATAAATGGTTTAATTGAAACTCGATAGTCATTTAGGGTACAAAAGGGTCGGGGAACGAGAGCAATTGCAAAATTATAATAATTATTATCATTATTTTAAAATCTTAGAATTTATATTATATGGAATACCCACAAAGCGTACCTATGACCCGTTGTGAGTTTAATATATTATTTTATAAAATAGTAAAATTTCAAATTCCATTATGAAAAAATTCTAACCTCCTAGGTGCAAAAGCGAATAAATTTTTTATTAGTGTCAAAAACCTTTTGAATTGAAAATATTATATAAAGAGTCGCCTACACTTATCACAAGACGGTGCGAATTTCATCATTCGTCTACGCCATGCAATGATGTTAATAGCCTTATGTTCCATCGTCCAACTTTTTTCCGTTCAATTCAGAATCGTTCAATAAACGATTATGGACGCTTCTTTCTTTGTGTACATCGACATTTATCTGCCGATCATCCGAAATGAAACAAAGCTTTCCGTCTTTCGTCTTTCGAATTTTCCCGTCTTGGTGGAAAACGTGATCATACTTCATAACTAAAGCCGCGCTCTACGATGCGAGAGAAAAAGCACGTGGAAAACCCGACAGGACGAGAGATCTCCCTTTGCGAAAAAAGTGACATCGGGAGTATGGGTTCGAAGCCTCGAGGCTGGTAATAGACAGGGGAAGGGGTTAGTGTTTACTCAATGTACAAAAAAGTATTCATAAAAGTTATTATTATTTACCAAAGGCGATATTTGATATGAACGATATTTAAATATTAATATATTTAGTAATTATAAGAGAACATACGTAACCGTAAGAAAAAGTTCATTGCTAGAAAGAGGAATTATTGAAGAAAGACACTGTTCTAATTGATTATCCAATCAACTGTTTTAAACCATAATTCAATTAACTGTCGTTAAATAAAGAAGGACTTTGTTTAAAAACATGACTCCTTAAGAAATAACATGTTTTAGAAATAAACTGTTTATTCAATAAAGTCACTGTCGAAAAAAAACCTATAGTTAAATCTTCACATATCATCAATTTATGTTGCAAATATTTTTGAAATTATAATTGATGTAATTGTAAAGACTAATATTATTTTATTACATAGCCCACACTATGTAAGTAGTTTCAGGAGGACTTAAAATTACATAGTGTATTAATACAATAATAATGCATCATTGCACTTTAAAATATCTAACAGTTGTCTACATATATTTATCGGATCTATGTTTTTGAATATTCTCATTTTTTAATTTATATTTTATGGAATAGTTATATTCAAGAAAATATCTCTTAGCAGTTTTTAAAATGCATTAAAAATTTTACACCCCATTTTTTAAATATACATATACAAATTTTTGGAAATTTCAACGGTATTTTCCATCATGACTTATCCACTACACTCTCCGACTTTAATAGTGTCAGATTAGCGAGCTTTTACTGTATATTTACAACATTTTATATCTGAGAATTATTATATCAGCTAATGAAGTATTCTTATTTCAGTAAAAGTTTGCAAATACAGTTATTTCGTCCTTTAGTAATCCATATTTGTTTTTTTCCTTGTGTGTTCACTTTTTTGCATATTAAATTTCAATTATTTTCGTATATCTGACAGTTTAAAAACGTATTTGCGGAATTATGGAAAACAATAAGAATTACCCAAAATATGAATAATAAGACTGCTGACATTGTAAACTAAAAAAAACAGTGCCGTAAGAAAAGTTGATGTTGAAATATTATTTTTGAAGTTCCATTTTTATTTTGCACCACTAGTGTCTCCTTTTTAACTTCCCGTGGGGCAAGTTATAGTAATCGCAAAAAACTCGAAAATGAAAATTTTTATATATCTTTACGTTTCAAAGGTTTCTGAACATTTTGGCATACCTTAGAAAAAATGGATGTATGTGTGTGTGTGTGTGTGTGTGTGCGTGTGTGTGCGTGTGTGTGTGCGGATACAAATTTTCGTCGACGATTTCGGGAACACCGATCAACCGATTTGAATAATTCAAAAAACATTTGATTTGTATTGATAAGGAGACGTGCTGATTAGTTTTTGGCAAAGGCAGGTCTAGCCATTCCAAAGATACGGGGCAAAAAGTGCCAAAAATGGTAACTCAGTTTTTAAGAGAACGGACCGTCCGATTTTAATAATTCAAAAAACATTTTACTTGTAAGAATTGGTCAAATTTTCATAAAGGCAGGTCTAGCGGTTTCGGAGATCTAATAAAAAAGTAAAAAAAATGCCATTTGGCGGTCAAAAATGATCATTAGACAAATGCACATCAAATTATCAGATATTTTATAGAGATTTTAACAATAAGTATAAATTTTGTTTGCATTCCTATGGGTTCCATACCAATGTTTATTTATTAGACGGCGACGCGGCGCTTACGCGCTTTGACATTTTGTCTCTATGCAGTTAAAGCAGTACGATAGCTTTGAAAAAAGTACAGAATTTTCAAAATATGTCAAAATAAAGAAAATATGTCAAAAAAAGTAAATTTTTGTCAAATTTATAGTTTCTCAAAAATCTAATTTTTTAGAAGTAATTTTTTTTCAAAAATGTTAATCGTTTTTAAAAAAATAATAATTTTTGGTACGGGTAGTTCCAGCAATTTGCCTTAAGGCACGATGCCCTAATTGCCTTAAGACAGAATTCCACTTACAGCTAGTTTTATTTAAGACAGTGTTGAGTAAATTTTTCCCTGTCGGCCTGACCATTCCTCTGTGGCAAGGCAAGTGATGGTCCTTGTTCTTATATTACCCCGCGTTACGATATGAACAATACTATATATCGTATGGCGCCATATCGAATGCCGATACTTCATGCGTTGAATATGAAAATAGTATACGCAAAGAATATTGCCGAGGATATTGATGGTAAAGAGGATCTCAGAATTGTGTAATACTCTTCATACGGTAAACGTACGGTATCCATAAGGGTGGAAAGATTGGCAGATTTTCTGAAAACGAAGTGTTTCTAGTCAATAATGAAAAAATTCTATCGTGCTCTATTGAACCTTACTAAAAAGAATATTATAGTGCAATAATAACCAAATAAATACCAAAGCATACTTTTCATTCCTTAACACATTTTTTTTTAATTTATTTATTCAAGTGATTAAAATGATAATTCCAATGAATGCTTGATTAGAGACTAAATACATACATTGCAATATTATATCAAACAAAATTTGTTCAATAAATAATGAAAACAATTTGTAGTGCAACTCTCAATTATACTAAGAAAGTACTTATTATTAATTAACTATTTTAATAGCCGGTTAATGGAAGCGAATAAATTTTGCAGAATTTTGCTGACCCTAAAGTAAGAACACTATTACATTTAAGTAACTATATCTTGATTCAAAAAAATTATATGATATACATGTCATATCATGACAAATAGTTTTAATCTTGGTCTGGAAATAATACCCATCTCGGCCAACTTGGCGTTGATATTAGATTTTTACTTGAGATTATAGAGCAAAATATGATATCAAGTGATAATATCTATATCTCAAATTGCAGCATATTTTGTTCTATAATTTTATGTGAAAATCTGATATCAACACGTTTTAGATTAAAAATCTAATAAAAATATAATCAGATAGATAATAGTCAACCACTACTGCATTCAAATTGCTCAAGGTAAAAGAATACTATAGTAATCGCGTTATTTCATAATTCAATTAAATGTTATAATATACACGTCATTTTATAACACAATTCAAAGGAATTCATTTTGGCATTTACGTTATTCTTTAACATAATTTAAATGAGTGCTATGGTTTTTGCAAGACTTCATAACAATTTAAATTTAAATACTGAGTTCACATAGTATACGATACAATTCAAACAAACGATGTAAAATTTATCTCATTATAAAACATAATTTAAATGAATGCTATAGATTTCACGTTGTGTTATAAAAACAATTATATTGATTGCTGTAATATTTGTACCATAACACAATCGTAATGAATTTTATAACATGTCAATTTTAACGTTTATACTAAAATTTTGTTGTCTATTTAGGAAAATATCAACTCTTCCTTCATAATAACGAATAAACAAAATATACAAACAGCAGAATCATATACCGATTTGTCGATTACCCACAAACTGCGATCTCCTCCCAAGATAATAAATTGCACTTCGCACTTAAAAAACACGTCCCGCCAAAACTCTGGTTCGATGAAACCGTTAATTATAATTATTAATTAAGTTTTATTACTTCTGCACCATATTGTGTGTATTATTAATTCATAGAACTCGAAGAAGGATTATGCCTCTATAGAATAATACATGTATTTTCGTATTGTTGTCAGTGTAATTAATCACCACACATGGGCGCGAAGCAAAAAGTGGAATTTGTCATCGTGCAGACAATGCCGAGTTAATTATGAGATGTTTGTGTTGCCTTAACCCAATATTCCCAACGATTGTTCGAAAGAGTTAAAGAAACTTCTGGAAGTTGGATAGTTTTAAAACTAAATAATAAAGTTGGATAAAGCAATAAAACTCAGCGTCAACTGTATGAACAAAACCGTAGAGACATCATCCAATGCTATAAAATTTGACCCATTTTCTAGTACAATATACTTTTCTCAATTTATATTTGCTATTGAGTTCTAAGAAATAGAATACATTTTCTATCCACCATTTTCTATCCTCCATAGCGTTGAGTTAGAATTTCACATAACAGTTATCAATTATAATGTCTCAAAATCTCGTAATGATTCCCAGAATCTTTCAAAAACCAAGTAATATAAATTGAGCAATGAAAATTATTTCAAGATACCTCGGCAATGACGTGTTTGCAATTCATAAGAAAACGTGATATGACTTCGGGCGCTTAGATGTTCGTGAATCATATGTAATTTTACATACGTACTCGCTTTCCGAAAATTGAGAGGAATATATAGTAAAAAAATAATAAATAAATTAAGAGAAATATATAGTATAAAGAATAATATGAAATAAGAATCGTGATGAATGTCATAATTCACAAAGATGCACTTATGACTGAAACGACTAGTTATTTTTCTTAAATAATAAGATCATTGGAAAATCTATGTTGATTATCGATTGAAGTTCGTTTAGTATTAATTGTTCAATAGTAAATAGTCATCAGCACATTTCCTTGAAAGTAATAATTAAGCATGGCTAAAAATGTAAATCTGATTAAGTTGAGTGCAATGTGCACATGTACAGTGCATTTTTCTTTCTTTTACTCACATATTTTGGGGGATAATTATAATATCCATTTTCTATTATTTGAAATTTGAATGAAAATGCTATATAATATGCGCAATATATAGAGGAATATCCGAATCAAAATATTAAAATTTATAAAATGGATAGAAAAGAAAAAAATGCCCCTGCTTTTCCAAATACTATATGCATCATGATACATCCGGGCGCGCACTAGACGAATCTCCGCTCCGGCATTTCCGGGCCAACACGAAAAATTCCCAAAAATAATAACCGTTCACTTAAACGCACGCGTATAATTTATTGAACGGCTTGTTATGTGAAACAGGTTATTAGTTTATTATTCGACATTCGTATACACTTGCCGCGTTTCATTATGAGTTGTCTTTTTGGAGTTACGAAAGTTTCACATATAAAATTATTTTGATTAATCAAAACGACTCATTTTATTGCATTTGAACTGACCATTTTATAAACATACTTCATTACATATTCATGTAGTTAAATTTAACTCCTAAATGCATGAACATGCATTATCAGATAAAATTCTACGTACTATTTTTTACATGAAACTTTCTAGTTATGCATTTAACAAAATATGTTTATCTTAAATCATAAACACCTTGGCAATTAAATCTTGTTTTATTAACTAATTAACAATTGTTAGAATGTCGCTTTGCATATTTGCCGAAGCAATTGCAACATTAAAAGTAATTAACATTTAAATATTTTTTGCTCTCTATCTTTTATGAGGTTAATCGTTGTCTCACTTTCAACTTTGTGTAGTTATATTTTTACATGTCCAAAAACTTGTACAACATTTTTTTTATTTTGATCTTTTTGAATAGATTTTGTTATCATTGTTCTAATATTTGTTTATTTTTTCAGGTCCATTTGAAAGAAAGTACACTGCAAAGCTAGCTTCCAAACCAACTTTTTAACTAAATGAAACCCTAAGTATACGTTGAAGTCAATCTATACTACCAAATGTGAATAAAGTCTTATAGACAAGTATATCTATAAGCTGTGATATAGCAAAATATACGACATTAAAGTTTGTTAATTCATAATTATACTTTATATTTATAATAAATAGTGCTATGCAATCTAGATCTTCTACCTCCAAACACTAATCGAGAAAAGTATCAATAACATGAGAATACACACGCGGACAAAATTTGAATCTTTTAATGACAACAATCAAACAGTTAATACCACAAGGACATAGATCTCATATAAATAGTTTATCAAAAATCCGCGAAAAACGGCCAAGTTGGACGAAAACGCGAAAACGGATCGTATAAAAGTGCGGCCGCTCGGGGCGATGCTGGAGCCGCCGGCAAACGGTTCGGGAACCTCGGGGTCCCCGACCCCCTCGGAACAACAATACTCCTTAAGATGGAACGATTTTCACAGTTCGATTCTGTCATCTTTCCGAAGACTGAGAGACGAAGAAGACTTCGTTGATGTGACGTTGGCTGCGAAGGGTGCTCGTTTACTGCCCACAAAGTGGTGCTGAGCGCGTGCAGTCCCTACTTCAGGAGGTTGCTGAAGGCCAACCCTTGCGAACATCCGATAGTGATATTGAGGGATGTCCGGGGGGAGGATATGGAAAGCCTGCTCAGGTAAGAGAATAGACTTATGACTATATTAAATTCTGAAATTATAGTTGCCATTTATATGTTATCAGATAACAAAACCACATGAGACAAATAGTTATTTTGTGAATCAATACTTGCTTCTATTTGAGAAATACGTTTCATACAATTCCTATGATTCATATGATATATCTCATTTTTAATTTGAAAACTAAATTAAAATTTTAATCGGCATTTTCATGGAAATATTCTGTGTATTTTGTTATATGAAATTTGTGCTTACAAAGTCGTCGTTCTGTATAAGATTAATACTATGCGCATAAATTGCGTTAATTTTTTCGCAGTCTATTACTTGCATTACCCTTGAATTTAAATTTATTTTGGACGAGATACTTTGCATTTAAATTCCTTCCTTATCGTACTTGCAAATATCGTTTTGATTATTTTGTTTAAATTATGCTGGTTGCAAATTTGTATTGTTGCATGTATTTTAGAATAAAATTGCTTTTATTTGAGAATGATTTCTAAAATATAAACATTGACAAAATGAATTTATAAATGTAATAAAATGATAAAAATTTTGGAATAAGTAAATATAGTAAAACTGATAAAAAATCAAAAAATGAAATCAAGCACATACCATTGGGAATATATTGTTTAACAGTCGTCTGCACAACGTTTAATTTTGAAATAACAAAAAAAATTAAAATATAATTTGTCATCTAGTTCCCAACTATAATCAAATACATTCTCAATTATATATGCAATTGCAATTTTAAAGCATTGAATACAACGAGAAATTTTGAAGTTAATAAATTGCATTTTATGGCACTAAACGCTAATAATTATATATCAGCAATAATGAGTGTTTTAGTCATATTTTTCCCGCGATTTTTGAAGAAGATCTTACCTCCAGGAACACCTACAACGTTTTATTACCATACAAAGAACGATTTACTCTGTCAGTCACGAAGAAACTGGAGCCGAACAATAGTCCTCGTCGCGGCAGACAATAGAGGACATGCCACACATAGGCGAGAATATATTAATCCGTTCACGATCTGCTACCTTTTTTTTTCATCGACATTCGCAATAGTCATTGTTTAATTCTAATTAAATCCGTCTGGTATGTTGTGAATAATTTGTCCAACATTATTTGGATACAGCGATAGGAAAAACTGAATTATTTCTAATTTCAGCACATTGATAGAGGGTAGAAAACGCATCTTTGTTGGCTGCCAAAAATCAATAACTTATAAAAAATTAGAACAAAATAAATTTTGCTACATCAGAAGAATAATATATCATTAAAATATTAACGATTTCTATTGAAAGCTATATAGAAGATATTTACCGATTTTACCGATATTTAATCATTGAATACTGATTTGAAATGGTTTCAAGGAACGCTATATCCTTAAATCTTAAATGTGCACAGAATCACTCTATTTCTGTCCTCACATCCTATATGACCGTTTTTTTCAGAATACCTGAATATCTTTTAAGTAAAAAATTTCCTTAATAATGGATAATAACTTCTTTAAAAATATAGTGGTATGTATTATATATCATCAAAATTGGATAGAAATACAATATTGAATATTTGCTTTTTTATCAATTTGAGTTACCAAACGTATATAATTTTTAAAGAAGCCTTAGATCTAAAGCCAGCCCATACACACCTTTCAGATTTACATTCCATACCCTTTTAATAAATTAAATGTCCATTACTATTTGTCCTAGAAAATGCGATACCTCGCAGTTCTTTAAACTCATTCTGGTTTATCATCTGTCTGAGCAAATATGCCATTAGCATTCAGTGGCTAAGTTGTTTTGAATTGCATGTCATGTTTATTTTTGTTTATTTAATTCACCTCCATTTGACTTATTAGAAATCAAAATGCGTCCGTTATTGTCATGCCTTCGGTCTGCGTTGACTCGGTTTTTGTTAAATATTCATAGACAACACCTGTAGAGTCGTAGTAGTAGTGGATACGAATCTTATTGGAATCATCCTGGAGAATTGAACCTTGGGTAGTCTCAGTGTATTCATCCATTGTTTTTTAGTTGTTAAATAGTAGTTGTGTTGTTTTATATGAACATTTAATTTAGTTTTGAGCTTTCTTTTTAGCTGCTTACTTAACAAGAAACAAAGAGAGTTTTTTACTATTTACTTTATGCGATTCATTTGTTTGCTGCTTCTAACGAATGGTTAAAAGCGAATTTACTTACTTAATCCTTATACGATCTTTCGTATTTATTCAATCTGTGGCTTTTAGTTTGTCTTATTGTTATTTTGCTTGGCGATTGTATATTCCGTCTTTAATGCCAATAATAACATTTAGTAGAATGATTCAAACGCAATTACGAATAAACCGAAAACTCGCCGCATACATATTTCAATGCCACGCATCGCCTATTCCAAAATAATCGCGAGCAGAGTCACCAAGAGAGTTAATATCATTTCAAATCCGATTATAAATATAATATCAAGTAAAACGACAATATTGTTGTGTGAGTATTGTATTTAGTTCACGTACAAAGCTGTTTATAGTTTAATAATGACGACATTCTGGTGGATACGGAAATAGATCGGGTTTTAATGCGAATTATATTGAATTCAGAAATAAATAGCTAATGACATCTTAGTTTCATGTGTAATAATTTAGCAGCCCCAAGAAATAGAGACGAACAAGATAGAACTTCGAGAAAAATAGATCTATCAGATGTACTGTAGAGCTAATTAATACAATAAATCCTTTTTTTTTTTATAATATTTGGTTAATAATTCTATATTATTATTTAAATTTATTTTCAAATAATGACTCATAAATTTTCTTGAACGCTTGTTTGAAAAATTTAATCCCATTCCATTCAATTTATTTACAATTCATATTTTTTATGAGAATGCAATTCATTGTATTATTATTATTTATACACTATTCGTCTTCCAAGATTTTCCATTAGAATTCTGTACACAATCAATTTTAATTTATAATGTTGCAACCATAAAATTTCATTCATTTAACGATCGACGTGCACGCCATCCGCCAGCGCTTCAATTTTTATTCCAATTAGACATATTAATTTATAAATTAGTTCGGACGAAAACATCGCTGCTTCTGTGATTTTAATTAAAAATTCTAGAATTAATACGCCATTTTAATTTAATTAATTGTACTTGCATCTGCTTTTAATTCATTCATTACAAGAGTAATTAGAATAATCAAGTGAATAATAAAAAAAGAACAAAGGTCGATTCGGTAATGAACAATCGATGATGGCAAAGCGGACCTACAGCAGCTCGTTATTATTAGATTTTTCCATTAAATATAAGAGAATTCTAGTTAGTTCAATTAATATAAATCTTTTCACATCGATGAAGGAAACTTAATGGAAAAAATGTTATTTAATTAATGCTACAATTGAATAATCAGACCAACAAATTTTAATTAGAATGATTCTTATTTATTCAATGCAGTTCAAATTGTTGCAAAAAATAAATAAATTAAAATTCATCAAAATCTTTTTTCGATTAATTGAAATATTTTTATTATATGTGTACATTTAACATGCATAAATGATTTGTCTTCGTTTTCTGTATTTGTTTTTTTTAAACATAAAATTCGAACAAATGTCTTGGTAAAATCAATTCGTATCAATGTTAAATAAAATATTTAAATAGTACATTTATTATTTCCAGGTTCATGTATCACGGTGAAGTGCACATCGGCCATGAACAACTACCTGATTTCCTCAAAACCGCACAACTTCTACAAGTCCGTGGCCTGGCGGACGTACCCTCTGCTGGTATGCCCGGCAGTTTAGCCAACATGGTGCCCACCATGGGTGGAACATCTTTGCCCATCACGCCGATAACTGAATTAAAGACGTCACCGGTAAATAAAATTATATATTTATTAATGAAAGAAGTCGGAAATAAGATTATTATATCCTCAGAGGACTATACTCAGAGACAGTACAAGCACATTCTAGAGAATTTTGAGATCTATATATCTTATTGATCAAAATATACATCGGAAAGAAGTTAGATGATTATAGTAGTTGATTACTTTATTATAAAGTATTGAATTATATATTATTCAAATTTGTTTCTAATAAATTACATACGAACCATTAGTATATTTTCGTAGTATTTCAAACTAATATTTATAAGTGACTAATTTTTTATTTGATTTTAATCAAACATTTTATATTATATTATTTATAATTGTATTGATTTTTTTCGGAAAGAAGTAGGTACCGAATATTAATTCTTGCTAAAATATTGCAGACGATCATAAAAAGATATGGACGCGATGATGGCATTCATGCTTGAACGCCATTGAGAAGGCCGATGCAAAAATCTCTCTGAGATTTAATATAGTCTATTTTTTCGTTTATGCAAATGTGATGAGCGATAATCCGGCGAAATGTTACAAACGTGTCGTGCTTCACATTCTCTTATTATATTGCTACCGAAAGTTAATCCTATGACGACGTTCTTGCTTGCCAAATGGTGAACTTACATACAGAAAACCATACTACATATTTTCTATTGTGCCATACGTATGTGTTTTAAATTGCATATAAGAAATTTTCGATTTTCTTTTTCTCAGCAATCCGCAAGTGCTCCAATGCCATGGGAATTAAAAAAAGAAGAAAGGCCAGAAAGAAATGAATCTAGAGATGACAGGGACCGAGAATCATCATTATCCGCCAATAAACCACAAAGGCCTCCCCCGCCAACTTCAGCATCATCTACCAGCTCGCAAAGAGTTCACCAAAGCAGGTCTTTAGGAACTCCTCCACCTGGCAAAAGAGCAAGAAGTTCGGATCTGTACCGTGCCCAAATGAGAGCCGCTGGTCTTAGTCCTGATAGAGTAGTCCGAAGGCTGGTGGAAAATGGATTGGATATGCGCGAAAGCTTATTAGGACAGGTGCTGGAAGGCGGACCGACGTTGCATGTAAATAATCAGGTAGCTTAGGATAATAGGTTGTAAGAATCAAGAAACATTTTGTTCAGAATTTGTTTGAAATCTGAAATTCTAAAGTCTAAAATAGCAACGTCTGACTTGAATCAATTATTCCTCATCCTCAAACGTCTTCTAAAATAGTTTCTCTGTCACCAGAATAAATCGGCACGATCGGAATCTTCTCTTCAACATCAAGGAAGCACAGGTGAGGACAGTAACAGCAGCGATACTGAAGAACCCAATGATATGGCAAGAGATGATCGGGACGAAAGAGATTATGAGTCGAGGTTACAATCCAATGGTGCTGCCTTATTAGGAGATGCTGCTCGGGGTGGTTCCGGATCTTTTCCTGGAGCGTTGCTGGGACTACAAGGTGAGTTTGATAGATAATATTTAAGAATTTGCTTAGTACTGTCATGTATATAAAATTTGTTTGTTGATTGCAATTACAAATCATGCAGCATTGTTCACTGTACCATTTTTTATTATCTAAATTTACGGATTTATTGTTAAGGATATTGCAAGAAACAGTCTTAAATAAAGTTCGTAATTTTCTTTTAAATTTTACAGGTTTACAAGGACTTTTACCTGGACCTTCTGGTTTACATGGAGCTGGTGATAATTTCGGTAAGTTTATCATAATGCAATCATTATAGTAATAAACTATTAATTTAAGTGTTATTCATGTAAAATAAAATTAAGAAAACTACATTGATCTATGTAAGCAAGTAGAGAGATTAAGTATGAAACTATATCGAATAAAATGTCTTTATAGACATATTTTCCCAAATGTTTTTGGAGGGTAAGCAGGAAGTTCATGTCTTTTCGTTGCATGTCACACATAGTCCCCGTTTTATGAGCTTAGTGGCGCCTACGATTCTTTACGTACTTATGACATGTAAGATGATATAAGAATCTACATACATGCCCACAAAAATATCTATGCACATCCCCACTGGAATATAATATTTCTGGGGGTATGAGTGAACATTATATGTACTTGTGTAATGCTAGCAACGGCCAACTCCGTTTCACGCTATTCTTTTTTCTGACGGAGAGTGCGCAGCAGAATTGTTTGCAGTATAAGAATACCCATTTCTAGAATAGATGCTTGTAGTGGGGTCAATCCTCAAACCTACCGACTTATTTCGCCCTATTCCACCCCTCGTTTACTCAGTTGACGTAGATAAAGCTCTAAGATAGCGCAGGAGAGGGCGCGGACCCACTATTCACCCGTGGACAATGGACCAGAGGACTCATACCATTCATCGAACAAATCTACCGTACTGACATTAGCTCTTGCTATACATTCCGATATCGAAGAAGTTATAAATAAATTCTTCCCGACTTTGTTCAATTATTTACTGACTATTGTAAATTCATATAGATTGTATAGGATGCAGCAAAAATAATTAAAATAATAAGGTACTTACACAACCATATATTTATTTAAAATTTTAATCACGTGTATTGTACTAGTTGTATAATTCAACTTACGATCCATAGTAACGAAATATCATTTTAGATATATAACTTGACACTCGAAGCTTTTAAACATATCTTAACGGTTATTCTAAAAATAGACGCTTTTCGCTTTTCTCAGTATTACATAACACTAGACAATATTTTGGAAAGCTTTATCCGATATTATGATGTCTTTCTCAGTATCAAATGATAGGATTTACGATCGTGACTGTGAATATAATGAGAACTCCAATTTCATAAACGACACAATCTCTGAAATCGGGGTAACTTAAAAATTAAGACCTGATTTCTATTGAATACTACTGGAGTTGGTAATATAACTCCATAGTATAGTATTGAAAGTATTATTAAATCACGACTAATATAATTGGTATGATAAAAATTCGTTTATACACCAAGCAATTAATATTTGTCAAGTACCAATACAATTTCTGGAATTTATTGCCGATCCCACCTTATAGTGCACGTGTATTACAAAATGGGTTGAAACCCATTGGATTTTGTGAAGTACGGAAAGGTTCTTAGAACATTACTGCGTATGTTACAACGATCTCATAGACATTTTGCGTTATATATAGCCCTTATATATTATACAGAGAGCGTTTGTGCGAGTAAACGCATCAGAGACGTCGAAAATAATTTCAAACCGCTCCAGACTATTTCTGGAAGCCACAGAAATATGGTACGTGCATATCTGAAATCGATATGGTTTCCTTATTTAATTTTAAACTCATAGATTTTATGAGTTACTAGATGACCCGACAGACGTTGTCCTGTAACCATGTCTACAATTTTTTAATATAATATACTAATATTCACCGTTTACCTGAAAATAATAATTATTGTTTTTTAAATTACTCTTCACTCCAAAATGTATATACTCTTATAATATGACATGTCGTTTTTTGCAATTTTTTCCATTTATTTCTACAATTATTGCACATACATTCCAGTACTTTATAATCATATACATCCTAGAAAATTTCCAACAAACTTCAGAAAGATTTATCAAAATCCGCATAATAGTTCAAAAGGAAAATACAGTGAGCGCTTGTAATTTTATATGAACTTTATATAATAGCAACAAAGCTCAAATTGATTCTACGTTTTAGGTAGAAAACGTTTGTATGAGAAAAAGAAAAGGGCTGTTTTTAGGGTTTTTCCGGCAATTATTCTATTTTTTCTCGTCGTAAGAACCATCCTTGGACTTCAATGAACATTTTAAAAAAATAATTGGCCAAATTGGTTCAGGCGTTGTTGAGTTATGTGCTTACCAACACATTTTGCGATTCATTTTTATATATAAGATTTCACGCGTTTCATTAATCATAGCCAGTGGCGTCGGAACCAAATTTTTGATGGGTGGGCTCGTTTTTTAGATAGGCAGCCAGTTCTTTTTTATTAGCCCATATAATTTTTGAAATTGATGGGTTGAGCATCAAATTCATGGGCTACGCGGTTATGATCATAGTCAATAGTTTTTAAGTACTATTCTTGAACTTACGAACAAAATAAAACCTATGAATTATTTCATAAATATTAGGAACTAAAACAACGTTATTTAGACATAACTTAAGGTAATCTTAATGATTATTTCAATACAATACAAAGTCTAAAGCTTTTTATCAAATGTTTAAATTATTATTATTTTTAATGCACTTCGCGCTCAAATCGCTAATCTAATATTAGAAAAATTAGAAATAAGAGTGAATAACTAGAAGTTAAATGTAAGAACTAAAAGAAAATTAGAAATAAAAGTGTAATTAAACCATTTTGTCTCAACAAATCTTCAAAGGCTATCAAATAATGACCAATTCCATTCGTCTAATCTAAAAAAGCAATTCTCTCCTCGAAACTATTTCAGTAAATTCCGGCGCCCGTGTCTTTCGCCGAGTGCAAACGAAACGAAAAGTTCTCCCACGTGCGCACTAGCGCAACTACGCGCCACCACCTCGGCCCACACGCCATAGTCGCCGCCACCCGCGAGAGCTCTAGAAACGTGCACTGTGCAATGCTCTAGGTCTCTCGGTATTGATTTACGACCCCGCAGACCGTATCAAATGCCCCCTTACGCCCTTCGGACCTCCGGAGCCTAGTTTGCCAGTGCCGAACTAGATGATAGTTTTTGATATTGCAAACTAGGTAATCATTTTTGGTACACGGAAACAGATATCAAAATGATCGTCTGAGGTTCTTGGTGGTAGATGGTGACCTTAGGCATTTTCGAGTACGGCACTTTCTTGGTTTGGTCTTCGGCAGTAGATACAGATACAGCAATTTTGAATCAATATATCACGAAAAGTAGCCATTTTTATAATTTCCGCAAGGATTATGCAACAATCATTTAAATTTAAATAAATTTTTATTAACTTAAATGGTAATTTTACAATGGCATGTCTGCTTGCAATAGAAATATCCTCTTCGAGTGAATTCATAGGAAATTTGGCACAATTTTATGTAAAAAGCATAAGTTTCGGTTACATTTAGGTCTTTTATTTTATGTTGTAAGCAACATTCACAATACAATTTTTGATACAGAGACTTGGTAACAAAATGATTGTTAATACTTTGACGCAAAATGGTGACTTTAAGGGGCACAACTAGTGTAACCGCCTAAAAAAAGGTGATTTTTTGGAATTTATATTAAAAAAACTAATTTATCAATCATTTCAAAATTTTAGAAATATATTTATACATATTTTAAGAATACATAGTAAAATTTTTTAAGAAAAAAATTAAATTGTTTTTAAGTTATCGTCGATCTCCAACGGCGCGACAAAAAAAGGCCCTTAACTGCTGCAGTGATTCTGGCCTTCTACGTGGATGAAATAAAAAAAAAATCTCGTTAAACTAGATAATATTTTCTGTAAAATGAACTACGATAAAAGAAATAAATCAAAAATTGACAAAATGGCGGAGTTTTTGAAAAACAAAGTCGAATTTTACCCAAAATTTTGGTCGTTTTTCGACTGCCAAATTTCGATTTTTGATTCGATCAAAAAATCGATAGTTCATTTTACGGAGAACTATATACAGAACATGTAAAAAAAAATTGATAGTGATCGGATCATTTGTTTTTGAGTAATCACTGCAGCAAATTCGGAAAATGCTGTTTCGAGAAAAACGCATTTAAAGATAAAATTATCGTTGTACTATATACTATATGTATACTTTTTAAATTGCTGTAACTCAAAAACTATTTGAGATATCGCTTTGAAATTTTAATATGTTATTTTTAAAGGTGTGATCTACCGAAATATGAAAAAAAAAATAAAAATCGATTTTTTCAAAATTTCACACTAGTTGTGCCCCTTAAAGCAATGTAGCAATTTCAAATCGATCAATTATAAGGAGAAAGTATTTTTATAAATGGCGCAAGGATTTTGTTACAATAATACGATTTGGCCAATTTCTACATTACAACATGATACATTTGAAAAGTTTTTTCAAATTTTTCAAAACTTAAGTAGTACTAGAAATGATGGTTTTATAACGGCATTACTGTTTGCCAGGCGGATCCATATAAAAAACAATAAGTTTCAGTAACAATTAGGTATATTATTATAAAGATCACATATCTTTCGATATGTCAATCGACAAGAAAATAATCGTAAACGTCAAGAGAATCCTAATATGCTGAGACAAGTATTATTCATCAATATTGTAGTTGCCAATAATGAAGTTCAAGATAATCATAATCACTAAGAAAATAATAATCTTAGTCAATAATATCCTGGGATAACTATTAATATCGATTTTGTAGTAAGTTACATTTCTCTGGCAGGTTCAAACGATTACTTACAATGGAACACCGATTCCACGTAGTTTGTCGAAACATGTAAAGGCAACCCTAGTTATCGCAACCGCGCGGGCGAAACGCGCGGCTGTGCATGGCACCCCGGTTAGACAATTAATGCGAGCACACATACGTATAATAATAAGTCGAATCCTTTCCGGGCGTATTCGTGCGTTCTGTAACGCTCCTCGCACTTGACATAACCCGACCCGCCGCCCATCCATCCATTTGGGGGTTTTGTTCAGCGTCTCGATATAATCAGCGAGAAATGCGATTAATATCGCGAGAACCTACGACAAAGACGATCAAAGGATTCGCCGATTACATAGGTGCTCTATTATCAGCGGTTGAATGAGCTAGTGTACGGGTACTATATATTCGAACTGTTGTCGCTAGTTCAATTAATCAGAGAGCCAAACGCACTTTTCAATTACCTTCAAACTTCATCGGATTGTCACGTCGGGAATAGATAGCCCTTACAGTAGCAATCTACGACTAGAATAACCGATGCTCTTAATATAATGTAATAATTAATTCTTTGTCAGAAGACATGTCCATGGTATGAAAATAATTACCACCCTGTTACTAATCAAGTTTTTTTCTATATCTTTGCAACTTTTAAGTGTCCTGTATGTGTCATCTCACACACATTATCTTCTGCATGGCAGTTTTTTAAAGATCAATATTTTATTCCATGGTAGTTATCCTCTTCATTATTCAAAACCTCTCCAAATACTTCGGTACTACAAATTGAATGTCGTAGGCGTAACACGCTTAAAACAGTTATGAAGTTATAATAAACTATTCAATATGTTTATAACATTTTTTACCTCATTTGCCTCTCAAGCTCTCTTACTATATTCTAATATAGTGTAAGTATCCTTTTCTGAAATAAATTGGATACATTTTCAGCGAAAGGTCATCCGCGATACGGTGCACACATCGGGGTGCCTATTCTGCCTGGTTTGTTCCGATGAAAAGCGCACTTGTTTGGCTTAATTTTGTTTAAATCGAAAGTTTTTGAATACTAATATTTGTCGAGTACCCCTTTGTATTTCCGCTAGGGCGATTATCGAGGGTTTTAGTAATGCTAATACACAACAGTGCCATTATATTCACTATTTGTGAAGATATGACGTAATGAACTGGATGTGGATTCAATTTGGTGCGAATAACCAAATGAGCGATATAGATGACAAATTCTGATAATTATCAGATTTTTTAAAATATAAATATATATATATATATATATATATATATATATATATATATATGTTATAAACTATACAAACTATTATTTTTATTATCAGAAAGTTATTTATAATCCAATTTACTAGTGTGACAATATCAAATTTTAGATATCGTAACAATTATATTTGCTGGGACAAATTTATCAATTACATTAATTTAATTAAAATTTAAATCACATTTTCAATTAAAAATTTATGATTTCAATCAGCATTTAATGAATATATTTCGTTTATCTCATATACGTCATTTATATGTTGCATTACGCTAAATGATATTGAATTAAATATTTATATTTATCAATTTTATGCATGATTTCCAGTACAAAATTCTAGGAATTACTTGTTATCTAGTTTTACTTAATTAGATAGAAATCAGGTAGTAATTGTTTTTTCAGCTGATTTAATTTCTCAATTTTTAATAATTGTACAAAATACTTCCTAAAATTGGCATAGTCAATAGGAATATGATTACAGTGCCAAAGCAATAAGGCAGGTTTGTAAAACTAGTTAATTAGTAATTGATAGATAGAGATGGCAAATATGAAAGGAAATGGAGGTTGCTGAAGATTTAAGATGGATCAAAAATTTGTATTAATTCGTTAATTAGAAGCTTGTCACAATGCTTAAGATATTTATCATTTAAGAAATAGTTCAAGACGCCAATAAAGAAAACAAATGAAATGAAGTCCACCAAACCATATGCAATCATTTAATTACATTTAGCCGAGCGTTCAATTCATTAACCTACATCAGCTTTATTACTTCGCCTTCATTATACACCAGCAAAGTAATTTCAACGACAAGAAAAATCACTACAATTCATTACATTTTTCGTGGCGCCCGCACCTCTTCCCGTCCATGGGGCGAACGTTATCGATTCGGGCGATTATGTTAGTTGCTTCTGTGAATTTGCCGTTAAAGGTGCGGGCGTCCCTAAGTACTCACGCACAAGTTGAAGGAAGGTAGGAAGGTATATTGCATGTCTTCCGAGTATTAGCGCTTTATACTCATACTATATTACCTACTTCAGCTTCGTCCCCATTCCATACACAACTTACAGTACAAATATCCGACATAATAGCGAGCTTTGTGCCGGCAAACGGATTTATCGCCGTTTCGCGTTGTAAAGGACTAATGGAGGGCGAAGTATCAATATCAAACAAATGGAATTGAAGATTCTTGAACGCGAACGGAATCTATCTTATTGATCAAATGTGAAAGATTGTTAGGAGATTAACGCTTTTCAGAAACTAATTCCGAGTCATTAATGTAATGAACTAAAAATAAACCAGGTGGAAATAAATTTATAGTATCAGAGCACAGAAATTGTAATTATATACTCATCGATCGCAACATTATGAAGACACTTGCTCTTATTACTTGCGCAATATTTAAGGTGCAATGTAACACATTTCGTTTTGATTTATTTTACATCAACATGGAATCTATCAATTTTTGAGATAACTTATCAAGTTCAGTATTTATTGTTTAAAATTCAAAAGTTTCAAATTCGAAATGATAAATTGAAAAAGTTATATTTAAACATCCAAAATATCCATTAAATATCTAGATGCTTAAAAATTTAAACTAATCATCCAAAAAAACTAATTATCCAAATTTAAATATCAAAAAATCAATTTATCAAAAATGTAGATCTGTATATGTAATAATGAAAAATATCTAAAACAACTTTGAAGAAACAGATCAAAACGGAAAATAACTATAATAAAAAATATGCAAATATCCCAAAACTGATAATACCGCTCAACTGATTAATTTTTCTTCCGCCTTACATTGCATGCGTTATAAATGCTATCTATAACTGTGTTTTCTTCTTCTGTTATTCAATTGTGTAAAAGCCGCCTCTGCATTCCAGGGGCGGCTCGCGGTCTGCCGATGAATTTTCCACAAGCCAGCTCGGATCGCCCTAGCTGCCCGATTTGCTCGAGGATTTATTCCTCTGCTAGTAATCTTAGACAGCATCTACGCAATGTCCACGCTCGTCCAGAAGAAGGAGAATATCTGACGTGTCCGACTTGCGGGAAAAAGTGCAAGACAAAACATTATCTCATTAATCATCAGTTGCAAGCACATGGTATTAGACAGAGACCGCCTCAGAGTCGATATGAATCGTGGAGGAATGACTGAAATAATGGAAACTGACATGCAAGCAATAGACGTCTTCCCTAAATTTTGATAAAGAAGCAAATAAAAGCTAATATCGATATCATTGTACTGTTAAGCTTAGTTCAGTACTTTATGAAGTGCCTGATTATTACGACTAATAACATTCAGTAGATGTCGCAAGGACAATTTCTAAAAACTACTTCAATTTATGGCAAATTGATAACGTAAATATTCGAAATCTTCATTCACAAAGTATACTGCAAGTGATTTTATTAAGACTTATATATTATTAGTATTAATTAATGAGAACGCTATCAGCTTTATATCATGTAAAATTAATATGAGAAAATATTGTTTATAAATATTATTTAATATGAGTAGGCTTCAATAAAATATAATGTATCATGTGACGTTTTATTATTTCTGAATCAGTATAGTGCAAACCGCATAATAGTGAATGTTTGAGGATATACCTATTACATTATTAAAAACCCCGTCTCCCTAAGACGAAAATTAAAAAAAGTTAACTCTTAAAATATTGGTTTCGCTCGCAAGAGTAGCATTATGCATGCGATTTGAAAATAAAACATTAAAGGCATTTGAAAATTTAAAAATGTATCCCCCGACAATCGGATGTCAAAATAAAAAATCATCAATTAATTCGAATCGTGGGGAGTCGGGGATACGACACCATACGCTCTCTGAATCTTTAGTTGGAAGACTCAGAACACTATGATGTCACTTGATAATTTTATCTGTTGAATGCCTTCAATGTTTTATTTTTGTTTCAAATCGCAATTTGCAGATGCGACTACTGTGAAGACGGAACCGATGTCTCCTGCGCGGACGTCGCCACTTCCTGCAGCGACGGAGAGATCTCCTAGCGCAAGATATTCGATGTATAGCAACTCGCAGACGCAAATGCAGTTTTCAAAACACCCAGCGGGAGGGGGTCCCAACTTCAGGGGGGATCGAGATCTCAGCAATCGGGATCTGGGTCTCAACAGCAACAACAACAACGTCTTTCCCTGGTGTGCCCGTTATGTAATGCTCCGTTAGCATCTCTGATAGCGGCAGTAGTCACATCTCGAAAGGCATTATCGCGGGATTCGCCCGTCTGCCCGGTATCGTCCTGTTCAAGGCATTTCGCCCATCCGAACAGCGTGCGGAATCATATGCGTAATTAAACATCCTATGCAGTGGAGACAAATGAAAGCGATGCGCTGGGGAGCGTTTGGTGGTGCAGGGTCTGATGCAGCAATGTTACAGGATATGCTTAGCTTTTAGAACACACGCTTAGAAAATATTTATAAGTTAATTTAAATCCATTTTAAATACCAAAACCAGAATTTAACGCTACATGAATTAGCTGAAAAAACTAAAATACATAATTGTCTATGTGACACGTAACTCGGCAATATATATACGTTTCAAATATAGTAATAGCCGATAACAATATCTTAAACACTTGAACGCGCCCAATTTGTTAATTCAATTTAATTCAGAAGTCCTTTTCAGTACTTCTTCAACACTTCGTAAAACTAAATAAAAAAATGGAAGATTAATTAATAATTTTGACACCACGTAGGAAGAAACATTGTTGAGAATACCACTAGCATTGTGTAATGCCAGTCTTAACCAGCCACATTGGTTCAAGTTTAGAGATAAATATGTAACTATTATTATTAGCTCCGCGCAGTATTTAAAAATCCAAAAATTCGGCTACTAAGTATGATGTACACTACTAATATCGCCAAAAGACTTAGAAATTTTATTGTGATTACTCTGTATTCCACTTCCCAAAAATTATATTTTTTGCAAACAATTGAATGTGTAAATAAAAATTAGAAAATGTACATACAAATTTAAAATTTGGAAAATAATTTTATACGTTTGAGATAGAAACCTTTTTCCTAAATCTACTGAAAATTATTTAAAAATTCGAAGAAATGTGATACTGATTTTTTAATTATATCAAAATTGCTTGTGATTTTTCATTTAGCCAATGCGCTTTTACTTTATTATAAGTATCTTTACGTTCTATTTTATTTAAATATTTTTAGTATTTAGGGTTTAGTTGTAAGGCTTCGATTTATTTTAAAAAAAAATCCCAAATTGTTTTCAAATCTTGTAAGCATTGATTATTTTTTGACTGAAGTTAATAATATTAAATGTATAAAATATTTATATATCGAAAACGTTCCTGAATAGAATTTGTTAAGAAACTAGAATGAATGTAACGAGAACAAAATTTGTCTTTACGCCAAAGTTTAAATATTCTATTGCTGACTTTAGATTAAAAGACTAATTAAATTAACTAGCGTTTCTTTTACTTTTTATGATTAATATTTTACTATTTTGTATTAATTAATTTAAGATACGTATAAAAGAATGACTATTGTTATTCCAAAGATTTTTACAAAATAATCAAGCATAAGTTTTTATGATTTGTACGCTTATTAAACACAATTGAAATAGCATAGTAATTTAAAATAATTTAATATGAAAGCTTATAAAGTCGTATTTAAACTTAGTCATGAAAATTATAGGTTACTATTTATAAAAAATAAAGATATTGAAAAAGTATTATTAAGTTATGAAAAATAATTTGTATATTTTATGTAGTTTCCTGATGGATAAATATAAAAATGACTATACATTCCACAACTTGCATTTAGACTTTCATTATAAAATTTAGATTATGAAAATCTAAAAAAATATATGCATGTTCGTAATTGCCAGACATGAAGTAGAAAACCTAGGTTCTAAATCGCAAACTTGAATAGGTAAAAATAACTTTAAATATAAAAGTATTCTGCTATTATTAAACAACTTTACTCTTCTTTCAGATATTTTACGTGTAAGAGCTACCGATCCTAGGCCATGTCCCAAATGCGGAAAAATATACCGATCAGCCCACACCCTGCGCACACATCTCGAAGACAAACATACAGTCTGTCCAGGTTACCGTTGTGTTCTTTGCGGAACAGTTGCCAAAAGTCGCAATTCTTTGCACTCGCACATGTCCAGACAACATCGAGGAATATCTACTAAGGATTTACCCGTTTTACCGATGCCTAGCCCGTTTGACCCAGAACTTGCAAGCAGGTAATAATAATAACCTTACTGTTGTTTACTAATTACTCATAGACCAATCAGTCTAATGCCCAGTTTTAACTCATTTCACAGCTTTGAATAAGCCTTCAACAATATCTCATGAACAAATAAAGCTATAAACGATTTTTACACAAAGTGTAGTGTAGTTCTTTTAAGCAGCGCGAATTTAAAAACAAAAACTATCTCTATCTTCTTGGGGCTCCAAGCAGGGCCTTTGGGAGAACTATAGTTGTGATAATTTCGCTTATAGGTTACTGAACGTATTCGATCCGCATCCTTCCAGGTTACTAGCTAAAGCCGGCGTGAAGATTTCTGCTGCCGAATTACGAGCAAGGGCATCTCCTACTGGGCCTAGAAGAAGTGACGTCAAATTAGAAATTCGCGGCCAAGATTCGGACGCTGGTGGATCCATGTGCGGAGACAACGATCCGGAAGATCTGACCGTAGTCAATCCAGGAATGACGCCGCATCGGTATATGCACGACGTGATGACTTCATCACCGGGTAAGAAGATTATTCATTATTTTTATGAGAGATCATTTTACTTATTAAGTATTAGCGATTTGTTGCAAACGGGCCTCGACCGTTTGAGAAACAAAATTTATAAATAAATTATAATTTGAACTCAAAACATAGACATGTTTTGAGAACTGATAATTATCAAAGTATATTCTAATATTGTCGGAAATATGACATAGATATCTCTCATATCGTTAACATTTCTTTGATAAACTCAAAAAAAAAATGACAACTAATTCAATAGCCTCGATATAAACCCTGCGATTAAAATTGGAATACCAAATTACCTTGATCAATCATGCAAATATTAAATTCACTTACCTTTTCAGGCGGCTTCAACCATCATCCAAACAACACGACTATCACAAAAGTCAACATGGCTCGGGGTCCTCATTCTGGATTAACGCCCAAAACTATGGACGGGATGTACAAAGATCCTTACAGCTCACATCCTGGGCCACCAGGAGCAACAGCTACAGGATCAGCCATCCTGGATACATATCTGCAATTCATAACAGAAAATTCTTTCGGTTAGTAATTTTATTTTTGACTATATTCAAATAAACAAATCATATATCTATTGATTAATTTCTGACATTTGTATCACTTATATACGATCGACACTGCATTCCATATTAAATATTTCATAACTAAGTCTTATTATTATTATTACTTTTAGGAATGGGTATGACTCAAGAACAAGCTGCAGCAGCAATGCATGCTGCTAAAATGGCCCAACTAAGTGCAATGGGACTGGACAAACTTCCTCATAATTCCCCATATGATTATAAAGCAGAATTTGAACATAAGGTAAAACAGTGAATA
>NW_020537758.1:25296427-25388667 GCF_003426905.1 Ctenocephalides felis | reverse complement strand
TTAATATTGAAATATTTTTTCTGAATTATTTTATTTCTTTACAATGTAGCACACGGTAAGTTTCGCTCACAATTTCTAATAGATTTTAAAAATTCAAAACTGTTGAAAGATATTAATTTCGAATTGCGTTTAATTAGTTTTTTGTCATTAAATGCTGAAAAAAAATTTATTGTTGGCGATTTTGATGAACTTCTATAACGATAGATTTCGTAGTCTCAAATAATATAATAAATATTATGCCCCCTGCGATAAGCGATTGAATTATACCATTTTTTAAAAGACTTCCCTTTTGAATTACCATTTTTTAAAGAATCTAATCAGAATAACCCTATATATTACTATATACATTTCATGTTTCATATATGGCTACTAATTACAGTTTAGGTTTATACAATTAAATAAAATACATTTTTAGAATCCGAAATGGATAAAATCATATGTGTCAAGTATGTTTGAAAGACGATTCAATTTGAAATTGAATTGATTCTTTAATTGTTTTTTTAGTGAAAGCGAAATAACAGTTGAGCATTTTACCTGATTATTTGAATTTCAATGCTTATTGACTAGGTTTATTATTTGTACATATAGGAAAGTTTATGCAACTTGCCTAAAGCGAATTGCTACTTACAAACTCATTTATTTCAAAGATTTGATATTGATTGATGCGTGTCTTGACCTTAATAAAACTAGCAAGTGCATGATTAAAGATATTTTTTAAGATCTTTGCCTATTCTTGGTCGAAAGATCTATTTGGTATTTTATTTTGATGGAATACATTCATGATCTGGTTCTAAAATGGCATTAGTATGTTTACTTCCAAGGTGTGATTAATATAAAAAATCACTGTACATACATGTACGTCATAGCACGTGGGCTTATGTAATGAGTACATCGCGAATAGTTGCCAAAATAATTCAATTGATTTGCAAATAAACATCCGCCGGGGATCCCGATGATCAGACATGTATATGTAATTTATTTTGAACCAATATTTGATTATCGTTCTCTCGTCTATTTATATTATGATCTATACTTGGCAAATAGTACTAGATGAAAAATTTTGCTAAATATGGGAAAAACAAGATTGAAATATAATTTTTTATGCATTATTTCTTTAACCATTTTTGTAATTGTTAACATTCTGAAGAATTGTTGTTTTTGGCTGAAAATCCGACTTACTCATTTCATACTATCTGGACGTTTCAAGTCAATCTAAATCGTTTGACGCCGAATTGAAAAAAGTATGAGTGATGTCGATGAAACTCGACAAAGACTCGTGTTGGTTAGTTATGCGAGGCTATCACAAGTGCACCAATTTGTGTCCACGTTTTTGCCAAAAATCTTAAACTGATTTAAAAAAATTGAAATCTGTTGGGAATGTATCATTTGAGAATAGTCCTAATTAGTTTCTGGGTAGTTTCTTTGTAATTATTTGTTGGAAAAAGTTACTTTGACAATTTAGGTGAAACTTAAGGTATGGAGTTTATGGCACTACAAATGGTTTGCTTATAAAAATTCTTTAAAATTTGGAATAAGAAGCAGCGCTTTTAGGACATACGGACATACATACTGTATTCCTTAGAAACATACTATTATAATGTATTTTTATTATTTGAGTTTATAATTCTGACGTGTAATCAAAATGCTTGAATGGCTTTCCCTGTGTTAATTGAATCTCGCAAAATTATGATTCAGGAAATGCTAGGTCCAAGGCCGACACGCGTCGTCTATACTCACATGCTACTAAGAATCATTTGCATAAAGTCCATTCGCATTAGTAATGAGATTTACTACAAATTACTAGTAGTATTTTGTTGTTTCTAAAGAATCTAGTCTATCAGCATTCATATTCATTAATAATTAACTAGAAATTGAACTGGAATGGGTACAACTTCGCCCCGTAGTATACAACAAATTTGCTTCTTTATTTCCTTAACACTTTCCAATTTTGTTAAGTAGTTTGCATCTGCAAAATCATCGTACACAAAGCAGATGTCTTAATATTCGATTTTAACAATCACTTCTCATTTGACACAAATATCTTCCTAAATATTATGATCTCTAGTCCAATCTCAATGTTAATGAACATTAATCTTCTTCTGCATGAGGTCTTAGCAAATGCTGTAAATGATAACAAAATCGAGAAATTATAAAATGTAAATAATATAGCTTTCAATTAAGGTTTTATATTTCATTAAATATACCTTTCACAATTTGTTATGCCATATATTTAAATCCATTTGCTCAACTAAGTTCTAATAAAAAAATATTAGATAGGATAGATGGACGAGTGGCATTTATATACATTTATTTATTGTTTGAGTTTGGGCATCAGAACCCCAATATTTGAGGTATTGTTTTTGAGCAGTTTATGAATCATTCTGTTTCTTATTTTTATTAAAGCCTAAAAGTTTATATTTGTGTTCAAATCATCAAACCCTTTCACTAAAACACAACATTTATTAGAAATAAATATCTTTTTTTTATTCTCTTTATTGAATTACAATCTGTCTTTACAAAAAGGAAGACATTCAGTAATTTTGATGATATATGAAATATTAAACATTAAATCTACAAGGTTACCCAGTAGTAAGCCTTTTCACTTTTGATACATTAAATTTAAATTTTGTGTATAGAAGAAATAAAAATCTGATAAAATATTGATGATCGACCTAAGATATTAAATACACGTTATTTCTGATGTTCTGTAACATTTATCTTAGTAAACACAAAATTCAATATTTTTCATATAATACATTCTTTAATTTCTAGTCTATTTTTAATATATAGTCATTTTTATTTCTATACAACTCTGAATTATTACTAATTTTTATGATGTAATAAGTTTTTCGGTTCACATATGATGATACTGAGTTATTAATAGATAAGAGTTCGATTATCGACGAGGTTGAAATTTAACAAAAAATACCCGAAAAATGTTGATGCATATATATTTTCTTATCTAAAATGAAAATAAATTTATTTTTATAGTTATTTTTTCACTTTTGCAAAGCGTAATGAGTTTAACAAATAAATCAAATAATACAATCTTGCGTGTTTATGATATTTTTTATAATACTGCGGCTATACCTTTTATTCATGATTATTTTCATTTTAAATTAAATTCCAATATATAAATAGTAGAAGAGTTGATGAATAAAGGACATTGATTTCTTAATAATGAATATTTAATTAATTCAAAAATATGAACATTCGATTTAGCAATATTTATTTTAACAACGTACTGAAAAAAACATTATTTAATTAAATTCCTTATAGATCTGAAATATAGTCTCTTAACACTATTATTAATTATTGAACAATTACAAACATGTGCAAGCATTATTATAATTTCAAATAAAATGTTCTAAACATAACAAATTTCAAAAATCCCCTTATTTGTGATATTTTTTGCAATCAACTTCCTACGAATTAAGATAAAATTTTTGCACAGTAAGTCGTTTCGTGCTAATTGATCTTTGTACGGTAACTCGATAGGTATATTTCTTACATCAAAGGCGTCATATATGATTCACTAATTTACGTCATAGTGTAGTGAATTTATGTTATGTCTGCTATATCATTTATTAGAATTGTTAGTTGCCAATCATTAATAACTTAAAGAATTGACGCGGTTCTTGATTGCTCATAAACGCATTTGAATTGTTAATGTTATTCATTTATATAAGTATAAAGCGCAATACAGCGACTAAAGAAACTGAAAAACTATTTTATGGCAATCTAAATTTGTTCAACAATGATTTAAATTAGTTAGAATAAAGCCATGATAAAATATTAAGAGTAGTGCTGGGCAATCGATGATAACATAATTTAGTAATTAAACTGATGAAGAACTAAGCTTATCGCATCTGATTGTTGAAAAAGTCTTTTCATTCGAACTAAAGTCATTTATTGATATTTGGTACACATTTACTGTTTTCAATACAGAATAATTAGTATTCTCAGTTTTTTAATATTCTATACACATACACCCTTTGAATTTCATCATACAAATTATAAAACCATAGTGTATGATTCCTTATAATATATAAGCTAATACAAAATTGCAACATTTATCAAATATCTATGATACGTTTTGACAAAAAAATCGGTAAAACCTCCATACTGCTCTAAATGTAATATTTTTAGATGTATTTTGACCATCTTCAAGCTTTCTGAGACAATTAAGTGTAAATATTTTTAGGCCCAGTTTTAAAATCTTTACTGATTTTATTTACATTTAATGCGAATTTTTATAATTCCTGATATCTAAAAATTAATTTATATTTAATAATTTGATTTAGATTTTTCCATTTCTATCCATTTATTAAAATCAGTCTCTCATATACAATTTTTAATAAATGTTTATTGGGTTTTTGATCCATGCACAATTTTCTGAATTTATGTTATTGTTATTGCTATTTTGATCGAGCAAAGATTAGATTTCCATAGCAAAAACAAAATTTCCGGAAATGTTAAAGATTAAAAAGATAGTTAACATCACATATTTTTTATAGAAAATTTGTTAAATAAGTATAATTTGAATCAAATGAATCCCATCATTAAAAATTAATAATAAATTTGTATTAATTTTGCTAAATAATAGATATAAGAAATTTAGGCTTTAACTACACTAAAAAAAATTCTTGCCTACAGGGACAAGAAAATTTTAAAAATATTAATTCTGCAGAATTAATTATCAAGACTAAATTATCAATAAGAATTATCAATTCGAACATGACAATATAATGATATATCATCATTGTGCATTATGAAACTGTAGGTTTCTAAACCTAATAATTTGGTGTTAATTTTTTTTTAATTGTTTTTTTTATTTACATTTGCAAATTACAATCTGTCGTTCTTATACAACATTCAGTAATTTTGATGGTATATTAAATAAAGGAAAAAGGTCGAAAGGTTACCCATTGGTGATCCGATTCGATGTTGGATGTGGTGTTAAATTTTTATTTTTATTTTCTGTTCATTATTCAACATTTGAGTAAACAATCTATCCAGTTCTAGTGCAATGAACTACGGTTGTCTGTAGAACTGGAGGTAAACACGTGTTTTCGCACACTCTCTAATTCGCTATACAGACTCAATAAAAACATTATAGGAGTCCTACAATAACAGGTTAACGGCAACTGACAGTAATTCCCCGTTCTTCGCATGTCGAAGACACGTGCCATAACAATAATTAAAATAATTATGGATTGGGAAGGGAGAATAAATAAAATTTAAAGCATTATTGGCTACACAAACGATTTTGTAGTATAGTACAGTTTGACAAATGTTTCTTGGGATATGTTTCCTGTAAATATACCTCACAATGTAATGAAGATTCTATACTAACATAGTTATATTTACAATTATGTATCTAAAGACATGATAAATTATTTTTGTTTCAATATGACTTCAATTATCCCAAAATTTGTGCTGTTGGTTGACAAAATAACTTAAAAATTAAAAAATACTCTTATATCTAAATGCACCATATTCAAAAAATACGCTGTTGTTTCTAAGATTTCGAAATTATCTCAAAAAGTTCATTTTTTGGACATATGCTATCTCCTACAATTTCACAATTGGTTCTATGATTTTGCATATTCTTTATTATATCGCTATTACTCCTGGAGGATTATTATATTTTTTTTACTATCGTATTAACTAAATTTAACAACATTTTTTTTATTAAGTTCATTAGTATGTAGTACTACTACATACTAATGGAATATTTTATTTTACATTTCAAGATCAGAATTTATTTTTTGAATCTTACCATTACCATTTTCACCATAGTCTTTTTAATTCTGCAATGTTAATGCAATAGTTTTTTTAATTCTACAATGTAATTAGATTGTAAGCTCATTCTTTTTCCTACTGGAACTAATTATGTCTGTTTTTTGAGTACATAGCCCCCTTAGAAAATCTTGTATATTGTGATACAGAATTATTTACAGACTGCCTTAAAATAAGAAGTCAACGACCCCCTCAAAAAATAGAAAATTTTTCTTATTAGTGATTTTTTTAACCTTTACAGAATGATGTACATATTTTTTTAACGTATAATTATGATCAGATAAAATTACTAATAATTATTTTTCTAATACAAATATTTGTGAATCATTTGTATGTGCGAGTTGATAAGCAGTGATAAGAAGCGTTACATGAATTTAGTGCTTTACATCAGGCGGAGTATTTATCATGGGGAATCCAAACCTTTAGTTCAATTCTGAAACTGTGATTTTTCTACAGTCGTCACATTAATGGTTGTGAGAAACATAAGGGGGCGTCCATTAATCACGTGAGCGAGCTTTTAAGGATCTTTGGACCCTCCCTCCCCCTTGCGTACACGGTGATTTTCAAAATTTTTTCCCTCACCCACCAAACATCACGTGTATATTTAGTTAGTTATTAAAAACTGAAATTGAAACATTTTTAAAATAACGGTTAAAAAATAAATACACGTGATGTTGTACTATACCCCCCCTCCCCCACCTGATATTTCGTAATTTTTTGTCAAACCCCTCATCCCCTTAAAAACCTCACGTGATTAATGGACGCTCCTTAAATATAAATTATTATTGTTCAGAATTGACTTATTACGGGTCCTGGCTTCGTATCAAATTTCTTGGGCGCTCTCACGAAGGGCAAAAATTTCTTACAAAATGAAAAACATTTCACACTATTAAAAAAAATATTATTTTCATTATTTTTCATCAATATCAGTTGTCACTTTTCCAAAGTATTTTTTTTTTCAAATAAAATTGTTCGCCTACGTGAAATTAAAGTCCAAAGTGAACCATATAAATTTATAATGGATTTCAAGTACATTCTTATCATTGCGTATGCAACTTGTACAAAATTTACTCGATGCCTGTTCGTATGTATTTTTAGTTTTTCGTGTATTTTTTATTTATTTATTTCTTTATTTATACATTAATCATTTGATCAATTTTTCAATAAATTGTTGCATCTTTATCAATAATTTCTGCAAGGTTTGTCGACCCTGATCGCTTTCGATTCGCGGTTCTTCCCGGCCCTAACCTACCGCCAATGACCGTATTTTGCGGACGCCGTCTGGGACATATAAGTGATCGGCAGAGTACAAGGCGTTATCACTCTCTAAGTATCTCGCGTCGAAAACACTTGTACGAATTTTGTTATTTAATTATTGTTTACAACATACAATCAGCTGATTGTATTGACAATTGAGGCAAATTAAAAGATAAAGATGCAGAGTTTTCGTGATCAGATCGAAGAAGATCTTTGAAATCATTTCAGTGAAGTGATGTGATTTTTTACATTTCATAAATTGAACTAATTAAGAAATACTATTGCAATGGGGCAGTGTTTTTTCTCAAAATGTCATAATGATTAAATTGGTGTAAATAATAGTGTCATGTACAAAGGGCTAAATTCAAGAAACCGTATATATGAATAGATGAATAAAATAACGATATTAATTTGTTAGTGGATCACTGCAACCGTGCGATTTCGAGAAACAATTAGTGACAAATTTATTTAAAATGGGTTATAGATCATCCTAAATGTGTTTTCGTAGTTCATTTTCTCCCGTGAGACTAAAACTGTGACAAAAACTTTAATTTTAGCCCAAAACTGTGATGTGATGGTCGTCAAAATCGAGCCCGTCTCTTCTTCCAGCGAAATGCATAATTCTCCAAGGGATCCCCAAAGATCGACAGTGAAGCACGTTGGAAATGACATAAATATATCCTTGAATTCAAATCCAAATGATCTGATCTTGGTGGGAAACAAATCCCGCGTGGACATCCAAACCAATGAAGGAAGTGTTAAAATAATTGGTGATTATTGTAAAGTACGGATCCTTTGCAATTTGGGAAGTGTCCGTTATGTTGGCAACAAAGGAACTGTGGTAATTGGAAATGATTCGGTTTCCCATGATGTTAAATATACAGGAAACGGTGGAAATTTGAAATATCGTGATGGAACTGATATGGACAGCAAAAAATTTACACAAACCTTGGAAGACGATCGAGGGAAGAAGAAACGTAGCAAAAAATATTCTAGAATTTATAATTCTGATAGTGCTTTGAATGCTGATGCCATTTTAATTAATTGTAATAAGTATTTAAATGATTATCCAGTTAATTTTAACTGCAGATCCACCGAATGTTTTATCACGAGCGGAGCAGTTTACACAACTACCCCTTGTATATCCGTAGTCAATGGAAATGTTACAATTAATAATTATAATTCCTGACAATTATTGTTATATTAGTCAAATATTTAATATTAATTTAAAATTATTTAAAGTCTGATTACTAATATTATGCATTTTAAATTAATTAAATGAAATGTTTGTGCTTTATGCTTATGTATAAAATATGTTTGTTGTTTTGAATATTAAATACTCAAAAACATATATATTTAATTTTTTTTGTTTAATTAATTATTCGAGGACTTTGCAGATGTCTTAATCATGAGACAAAAATAATAATATCCCAGTTTTTTATAGCTTCATTAATATTATGAAACTGAATATGTAATTTTTATAATTATTGGTTACTTTTTTAAAAATATGTGTATATAAAAATTTAAACTTTAAATAACAATTCATTATGATGACGGAAGTCTTTTAATGAGTCATTTTGTGAATTCGCTTCGATCATTAATCCAAAAAATCCCCATCGGGTCGATCGTAGCTCTTTTGACCCACATCTGCATAGCAGAAGCAGTTTGCGTTGTGTTTTAGTCACCCGAAAGCGGAATCGTATGAATTTTAATTAGTTTACACAAATTTGGCAAACTGGATATGAATAAAAAAGCATATCAAAGAGAACCAGTATTTTTCGATATTTGTTTACAAAAATAAATGCACGCTTCACTAATATATGATTTGTTTACGAGTGCTCATTCAGAAGCATTGTATTTTTATGTACAAATTGTTTTAAATTTCAATACAAGCATAATTATTTATTTACATTATATTACTTTATTCTTTTCTTATATATTTCTAAGAATTGTTTATTTTTCTTTCCTCAATTCTTTCAACAGATTCTTGAATGGTCACAAATTTTTCATTTTCTAAAAGGTGGTTTGTTCTGTATTTTCAATTTAAATAGTATTGATAACTTTGAACTTTTGAACCAGAAGCACTAATTGTACTCAATTTATAAGAATTTCGTATAAATACCTTTAAATATAAGCTTGATCAATCTTGCTCGTGCTTCCATTAAATTACTCAATTTTTTACGTGTATTCTTCTGTTCAAGAAGAAATTAGGAACCAATTGCTTGACATTTAATATACTTTTCGATATACAGTGTGTAGTATGATGATAACCATCATTTCATATGGTCTGTTGCTTTATTTGTCTGATGAAGTCTTTAAAAAGTCCTGAAATATAGACAACTATGATTACTTTAACTGAATTATTTTTAAACTTTTCATTCATATTGCTTGGAAGCAAATGTGGTTGAGTATGCATAAGGCATAATTCAATATCGTTAATTTTTATATTTGTTATACATATTTAAATTTCATAAATAATTCCAAAAAAATTGAAGTTTAAGTCTCTTCAAGTCTATATATTCCATTATTATTTATTTTTGATACGGGTTTTAACAAAATTCATATATCAGAATTTCAGCCTGCCGAATTTCTTACATATTTTCTTAATGTGAACCAGTTGCATTAGGAATATTCTGATCAAAATATACAAATTTTGTTTATAGGAGTAGTATGTTAAACATTTTTGGAAAAATAGATTTCTCAAAAATTATAATTACTTGAGTTTCCAAATAAAAAACGTTACGACACTGTATGTGCGTTGTCTTTCAGCAAGTTAAAAAAAAAATACGGTTTAAAAATTTTACAAAACATTATTAAATGTTATAAAAAAATAATTTATATTAAAATATATACGGGAATATATAACGAGAAGGACACAAAACATATTTTGTTAATATATTACAAATTTTATTTCCATTAAATTTTTTATATAATTTTCGTTAATCTTGAAAAAAAAATTTTTTGAACTTATCTTTTTCACTTTATGAAGGAAGTCGTTTTTTTATATAGTTCATAGGTTAATTGTAATAAAAAGTTCATAAATTGCCAGAATCAGTAAACATTAAATTAAATCGAATGAGCATGATGTAATATTACCGAATCTTTCACTAATCTCTTAATAGGTTATTTAGTACATCAATTTCGAATTAAATGTGCCGTGGATAATGATTATTGGCTCATTAAATTTAAAAGCATTTGATATAATCTTAATCACATGAAAAACAAATACATTTTTATTTTATCAAATAAATAATTCTTTCATTTGAAATTTTAGAGAAAGATTCAATTCGTTAGTTTAGGAAGGTGTGGAAGAGATTTACAGCTAAACTCGAAGAAAATGAAAATATATGGAGAAAAAAAAAAAAAAATATATATATATATATATATATATATAATATGTATAGCCAAAATATAAGATGCTTCGATTAGATGATCTTAGATATGATTTATCGATAAAATTTATATCGCGAATTCTATTAGCAAATAGAGAATTTATAATTATCGCAGTAAGATTAACAAAATTTAATTAAACTTACACTAAGCAATGCACGAATTGTAGAAAATCTATATACATGTATGTATATTCTAATATTAGTAATATTGTAATAAAAAAGATGCCATCGTAGCATATATTTTATTATACTAAACGCAAAACATAAACATAACATTATCAACATTTATTTATAACTGGTTTTAGAAAATATTTATATTTAACAATCATGGCATGACAATTTCTAATAAACTTATTTATTTTTGTACGTCGAAAAGCGTCATAACTAAGTGCGCACATAATTTAGTGGAAATTCGTAATGACGTTTTTTGTGTATTTTTCAAAATATTTGTGTAGAAATAACAATATTATTTACGTTGATTAATTTGAAGTAATAAATTAGAAAAAATAAAAAACCACTGTTGATTATTGGAAAAATGAAATGAATTTATTTTAATAAAAACAACTTTTTAACTAAAATTATGACAATATATTAAGTATTAAAATTTATTAGATTAGGTCCATATTATTAATTAAATCTGTGATTTGCATCAATTTTTTTATTGTTCATCAAATTGTTTATTTTAATATCTATATAAATTAAATTTAAAGTATTATATCTGCTTCATTGTTGCATTTTAGTTTTTTTTTTTAATTTATTTGGATTTAAATTTCTAATTAGATGGTTGCAATCTAAGTAATAAAATTAGTCTCCCGCAAATTGAACTCACAACCTTTAATATTTATCAGTTTTAAAACGCTTAGCGACAACAAATTCAAAATTAATGCTTTATTAATGTAACATCTATAATTAAAAAAAAACTAGTAACAGTTTAGTAATATTAATATATTTCACCAAAGATTTACTACTTGGAATATTCATATTTCAGTTGATGATTCGGCAAATAAATAAATGTAAATTATAATAAAATTTTCCTAACAATAATTATCTAAATTTTGGACAAAACAAATATTTATTATCTCATCTTAAGTACGTAAGTAAAATTCGGAGTCATCACCGCACGTCAAATATGGTCCGATATTTAATAAAAATAAATATAAACAATAATTTGAGAATGAGATTAATAACATTTTATCGTAAACTCACTTATCAAAACATTCATTCAATGTTAATGAACATTAATCTTCTTCTGCATGAGGTCTTAGCAAATGCTGTAAATGATAACAAAATCGAGAAATTATAAAAAATGTAAATAATATAGCTTTCAATTAAGGTTTTATATTTCATTAAATATACCTTTTCACAATTTGTTATGCCATATATTTAAATCCATTTGCTCAACTAAGTTCTAATAAAAAAATATTAGATAGGATAGATGGACGAGTGGCATTTATATACATTTATTATTTGTTTGAGTTTGGGCATCAGAACCCCAAATATTGAGGTATTGTTTTTGAGCAGTTTATGAATCAAATTCTGTTTCTTATTTTATTAAAGCCTAAAAGTTTATATTTGTGTTCAAATCATCAAACCCTTTCACTAAAACACAACATTTATTAGAAATAAATATCTTTTTTTTATTCTCTTTATTGAATTACAATCTGTCTTTACAAAAAGGAAGACATTCAGTAATTTTGATGATATATGAAATATTAAACATTAAATCTACAAGGTTACCCAGTAGTAAGCCTTTTCACTTTTGATACATTAAATTTAAATTTTGTGTATAGAAGAAATAAAAATCTGATAAAATATTGATGATCGACCTAAGATATTAAATACACGTTATTTCTGATGTTCTGTAACATTTATCTTAGTAAACACAAAATTCAATATTTTTCATATAATACATTCTTTAATTTCTAGTCTATTTTTAATATATAGTCATTTTTATTTCTATACAACTCTGAATTATTACTAATTTTTATGATGTAATAAGTTTTTCGGTTCACATATGATGATACTGAGTTATTAATAGATAAGAGTTCGATTATCGACGAGGTTGAAATTTAACAAAAAATACCCGAAAAATGTTGATGCATATATATTTTCTTATCTAAAATGAAAATAAATTTATTTTTATAGTTATTTTTTCACTTTTGCAAAGCGTAATGAGTTTAACAAATAAATCAAATAATACAATCTTGCGTGTTTATGATATTTTTTATAATACTGCGGCTATACCTTTTTATTCATGATTATTTTCATTTTAAATTAAATTCCAATATATAAATAGTAGAAGAGTTGATGAATAAAGGACATTGATTTCTTAATAATGAATATTTAATTAATTCAAAAATATGAACATTCGATTTAGCAATATTTATTTTAACAACGTACTGAAAAAAACATTATTTAATTAAATTCCTTATAGATCTGAAATATAGTCTCTTAACACTATTATTAATTATTGAACAATTACAAACATGTGCAAGCATTATTATAATTTTCAAATAAAATGTTCTAAACATAACAAATTTCAAAAATCCCCTTATTTGTGATATTTTTGCAATCAACTTCCTACGAATTAAAGATAAAAATTTTGCACAGTAAGTCGTTTCGTGCTAATTGATCTTTGTACCGGTAACTCGATAGGTATATTTCTTACATCAAAGGCGTCATATATGATTCACTAATTTACGTCATAGTGTAGTGAATTTATGTTATGTCTGCTATATCATTTATTAGAATTGTTAGTTGCCAATCATTAATAACTTAAAGAATTGACGCGGTTCTTGATTGCTCATAAACGCATTTGAATTGTTAATGTTATTCATTTATATAAGTATAAAGCGCAATACAGCGACTAAAGAAACTGAAAAACTATTTTATGGCAATCTAAATTTGTTCAACAATGATTTAAATTAGTTAGAATAAAGCCATGATAAAATATTAAGAGTAGTGCTGGGCAATCGATGATAACATAATTTAGTAATTAAACTGATGAAGAACTAAGCTTATCGCATCTGATTGTTGAAAAAGTCTTTTCATTCGAACTAAAGTCATTTATTGATATTTGGTACACATTTACTGTTTTCAATACAGAATAATTAGTATTCTCAGTTTTTTAATATTCTATACAACTACACACCTTTGAATTTCATCATACAAATTATAAAACCATAGTGTATGATTCCTTATAATATATAAGCTAATACAAAATTGCAACATTTATCAAATATCTATGATACGTTTTGACAAAAAATCGGTAAAACCTCCATACTGCTCTAAATGTAATATTTTTAGATGTATTTTGACCATCTTCAAGCTTTCTGAGACAATTAAGTGTAAAATATTTTTAGGCCCAGTTTTAAAATCTTTACTGATTTTATTTACATTTAATGCGAATTTTTATAATTCCTGATATCTAAAAATTAATTTATATTTAATAATTTGATTTAGATTTTTCCATTTCTATCCATTTATTAAAATCAGTCTCTCATATACAATTTTTAATAAATGTTTATTGGGTTTTTGATCCATGCACAATTTTCTGAATTTATGTTATTGTTATTGCTATTTTGATCGAGCAAAGATTAGATTTCCATAGCAAAAACAAAATTTCCGGAAATGTTAAAGATTAAAAAGATAGTTAACATCACATATTTTTTATAGAAAATTTGTTAAATAAGTATTAATTTGAATCAAATGAATCCCATCATTAAAAATTAATAATAAATTTGTATTAATTTTGCTAAATAATAGATATAAGAAATTTAGGCTTTAACTACACTAAAAAAAATTCTTGCCTACAGGGACAAGAAAATTTTAAAAATATTAATTCTGCAGAATTAATTATCAAGACTAAATTATCAATAAGAATTATCAATTCGAACATGACAATATAATGATATATCATCATTGTGCATTATGAAACTGTAGGTTTCTAAACCTAATAATTTGGTGTTAATTTTTTTTTAATTGTTTTTTTTATTTACATTTGCAAATTACAATCTGTCGTTCTTATACAACATTCAGTAATTTTGATGGTATATTAAATAAAGGAAAAAGGTCGAAAGGTTACCCATTGGTGATCCGATTCGATGTTGGATGTGGTGTTAAATTTTTATTTTTATTTTCTGTTCATTATTCAACATTTGAGTAAACAATCTATCCAGTTCTAGTGCAATGAACTACGGTTGTCTGTAGAACTGGAGGTAAACACGTGTTTTCGCACACTCTCTAATTCGCTATACAGACTCAATAAAAACATTATAGGAGTCCTACAATAACAGGTTAACGGCAACTGACAGTAATTCCCCGTTCTTCGCATGTCGAAGACACGTGCCATAACAATAATTAAAATAATTATGGATTGGGAAGGGAGAATAAATAAAATTTAAAGCATTATTGGCTACACAAACGATTTTGTAGTATAGTACAGTTTGACAAATGTTTCTTGGGATATGTTTCCTGTAAATATACCTCACAATGTAATGAAGATTCTATACTAACATAGTTATATTTACAATTATGTATCTAAAGACATGATAAATTATTTTTGTTTCAATATGACTTCAATTATCCCAAAATTTGTGCTGTTGGTTGACAAAATAACTTAAAAATTAAAAAATACTCTTATATCTAAATGCACCATATTCAAAAAATACGCTGTTGTTTCTAAGATTTCGAAATTATCTCAAAAAGTTCATTTTTTGGACATATGCTATCTCCTACAATTTCACAATTGGTTCTATGATTTTGCATATTCTTTATTATATCGCTATTACTCCTGGAGGATTATTATATTTTTTTTACTATCGTATTAACTAAATTTAACAACATTTTTTTTATTAAGTTCATTAGTATGTAGTACTACTACATACTAATGGAATATTTTATTTTACATTTCAAGATCAGAATTTATTTTTTGAATCTTACCATTACCATTTTCACCATAGTCTTTTTAATTCTGCAATGTTAATGCAATAGTTTTTTTAATTCTACAATGTAATTAGATTGTAAGCTCATTCTTTTTCCTACTGGAACTAATTATGTCTGTTTTTTGAGTACATAGCCCCCTTAGAAAATCTTGTATATTGTGATACAGAATTATTTACAGACTGCCTTAAAATAAGAAGTCAACGACCCCCTCAAAAAATAGAAAATTTTTCTTATTAGTGATTTTTTTAACCTTTACAGAATGATGTACATATTTTTTTAACGTATAATTATGATCAGATAAAATTACTAATAATTATTTTTCTAATACAAATATTTGTGAATCATTTGTATGTGCGAGTTGATAAGCAGTGATAAGAAGCGTTACATGAATTTAGTGCTTTACATCAGGCGGAGTATTTATCATGGGGAATCCAAACCTTTAGTTCAATTCTGAAACTGTGATTTTTCTACAGTCGTCACATTAATGGTTGTGAGAAACATAAGGGGGCGTCCATTAATCACGTGAGCGAGCTTTTAAGGATCTTTGGACCCTCCCTCCCCCTTGCGTACACGGTGATTTTCAAAATTTTTTCCCTCACCCACCAAACATCACGTGTATATTTAGTTAGTTATTAAAAACTGAAATTGAAACATTTTTAAAATAACGGTTAAAAAATAAATACACGTGATGTTGTACTATACCCCCCCTCCCCCACCTGATATTTCGTAATTTTTTGTCAAACCCCTCATCCCCTTAAAAACCTCACGTGATTAATGGACGCTCCTTAAATATAAATTATTATTGTTCAGAATTGACTTATTACGGGTCCTGGCTTCGTATCAAATTTCTTGGGCGCTCTCACGAAGGGCAAAAATTTCTTACAAAATGAAAAACATTTCACACTATTAAAAAAAATATTATTTTCATTATTTTTCATCAATATCAGTTGTCACTTTTCCAAAGTATTTTTTTTTTCAAATAAAATTGTTCGCCTACGTGAAATTAAAGTCCAAAGTGAACCATATAAATTTATAATGGATTTCAAGTACATTCTTATCATTGCGTATGCAACTTGTACAAAATTTACTCGATGCCTGTTCGTATGTATTTTTAGTTTTTCGTGTATTTTTTATTTATTTATTTCTTTATTTATACATTAATCATTTGATCAATTTTTCAATAAATTGTTGCATCTTTATCAATAATTTCTGCAAGGTTTGTCGACCCTGATCGCTTTCGATTCGCGGTTCTTCCCGGCCCTAACCTACCGCCAATGACCGTATTTTGCGGACGCCGTCTGGGACATATAAGTGATCGGCAGAGTACAAGGCGTTATCACTCTCTAAGTATCTCGCGTCGAAAACACTTGTACGAATTTTGTTATTTAATTATTGTTTACAACATACAATCAGCTGATTGTATTGACAATTGAGGCAAATTAAAAGATAAAGATGCAGAGTTTTCGTGATCAGATCGAAGAAGATCTTTGAAATCATTTCAGTGAAGTGATGTGATTTTTTACATTTCATAAATTGAACTAATTAAGAAATACTATTGCAATGGGGCAGTGTTTTTTCTCAAAATGTCATAATGATTAAATTGGTGTAAATAATAGTGTCATGTACAAAGGGCTAAATTCAAGAAACCGTATATATGAATAGATGAATAAAATAACGATATTAATTTGTTAGTGGATCACTGCAACCGTGCGATTTCGAGAAACAATTAGTGACAAATTTATTTAAAATGGGTTATAGATCAGTGTTTTCGTAGTTCATTTTCTCCCGTGAGACTAAAACTGTGACAAAAACTTTAATTTTAGCCCAAAACTGTGATGTGATGGTCGTCAAAATCGAGCCCGTCTCTTCTTCCAGCGAAATGCATAATTCTCCAAGGGATCCCCAAAGATCGACAGTGAAGCACGTTGGAAATGACATAAATATATCCTTGAATTCAAATCCAAATGATCTGATCTTGGTGGGAAACAAATCCCGCGTGGACATCCAAACCAATGAAGGAAGTGTTAAAATAATTGGTGATTATTGTAAAGTACGGATCCTTTGCAATTTGGGAAGTGTCCGTTATGTTGGCAACAAAGGAACTGTGGTAATTGGAAATGATTCGGTTTCCCATGATGTTAAATATACAGGAAACGGTGGAAATTTGAAATATCGTGATGGAACTGATATGGACAGCAAAAAATTTACACAAACCTTGGAAGACGATCGAGGGAAGAAGAAACGTAGCAAAAAATATTCTAGAATTTATAATTCTGATAGTGCTTTGAATGCTGATGCCATTTTAATTAATTGTAATAAGTATTTAAATGATTATCCAGTTAATTTTAACTGCAGATCCACCGAATGTTTTATCACGAGCGGAGCAGTTTACACAACTACCCCTTGTATATCCGTAGTCAATGGAAATGTTACAATTAATAATTATAATTCCTGACAATTATTGTTATATTAGTCAAATATTTAATATTAATTTAAAATTATTTAAAGTCTGATTACTAATATTATGCATTTTAAATTAATTAAATGAAATGTTTGTGCTTTATGCTTATGTATAAAATATGTTTGTTGTTTTGAATATTAAATACTCAAAAACATATATATTTAATTTTTTTTGTTTAATTAATTATTCGAGGACTTTGCAGATGTCTTAATCATGAGACAAAAATAATAATATCCCAGTTTTTTATAGCTTCATTAATATTATGAAACTGAATATGTAATTTTTATAATTATTGGTTACTTTTTTAAAAATATGTGTATATAAAAATTTAAACTTTAAATAACAATTCATTATGATGACGGAAGTCTTTTAATGAGTCATTTTGTGAATTCGCTTCGATCATTAATCCAAAAAATCCCCATCGGGTCGATCGTAGCTCTTTTGACCCACATCTGCATAGCAGAAGCAGTTTGCGTTGTGTTTTAGTCACCCGAAAGCGGAATCGTATGAATTTTAATTAGTTTACACAAATTTGGCAAACTGGATATGAATAAAAAAGCATATCAAAGAGAACCAGTATTTTTCGATATTTGTTTACAAAAATAAATGCACGCTTCACTAATATATGATTTGTTTACGAGTGCTCATTCAGAAGCATTGTATTTTTATGTACAAATTGTTTTAAATTTCAATACAAGCATAATTATTTATTTACATTATATTACTTTATTCTTTTCTTATATATTTCTAAGAATTGTTTATTTTTCTTTCCTCAATTCTTTCAACAGATTCTTGAATGGTCACAAATTTTTCATTTTCTAAAAGGTGGTTTGTTCTGTATTTTCAATTTAAATAGTATTGATAACTTTGAACTTTTGAACCAGAAGCACTAATTGTACTCAATTTATAAGAATTTCGTATAAATACCTTTAAATATAAGCTTGATCAATCTTGCTCGTGCTTCCATTAAATTACTCAATTTTTTACGTGTATTCTTCTGTTCAAGAAGAAATTAGGAACCAATTGCTTGACATTTAATATACTTTTCGATATACAGTGTGTAGTATGATGATAACCATCATTTCATATGGTCTGTTGCTTTATTTGTCTGATGAAGTCTTTAAAAAGTCCTGAAATATAGACAACTATGATTACTTTAACTGAATTATTTTTAAACTTTTCATTCATATTGCTTGGAAGCAAATGTGGTTGAGTATGCATAAGGCATAATTCAATATCGTTAATTTTTATATTTGTTATACATATTTAAATTTCATAAATAATTCCAAAAAAATTGAAGTTTAAGTCTCTTCAAGTCTATATATTCCATTATTATTTATTTTTGATACGGGTTTTAACAAAATTCATATATCAGAATTTCAGCCTGCCGAATTTCTTACATATTTTCTTAATGTGAACCAGTTGCATTAGGAATATTCTGATCAAAATATACAAATTTTGTTTATAGGAGTAGTATGTTAAACATTTTTGGAAAAATAGATTTCTCAAAAATTATAATTACTTGAGTTTCCAAATAAAAAACGTTACGACACTGTATGTGCGTTGTCTTTCAGCAAGTTAAAAAAAAAATACGGTTTAAAAATTTTACAAAACATTATTAAATGTTATAAAAAAATAATTTATATTAAAATATATACGGGAATATATAACGAGAAGGACACAAAACATATTTTGTTAATATATTACAAATTTTATTTCCATTAAATTTTTTATATAATTTTCGTTAATCTTGAAAAAAAAATTTTTTGAACTTATCTTTTTCACTTTATGAAGGAAGTCGTTTTTTTATATAGTTCATAGGTTAATTGTAATAAAAAGTTCATAAATTGCCAGAATCAGTAAACATTAAATTAAATCGAATGAGCATGATGTAATATTACCGAATCTTTCACTAATCTCTTAATAGGTTATTTAGTACATCAATTTCGAATTAAATGTGCCGTGGATAATGATTATTGGCTCATTAAATTTAAAAGCATTTGATATAATCTTAATCACATGAAAAACAAATACATTTTTATTTTATCAAATAAATAATTCTTTCATTTGAAATTTTAGAGAAAGATTCAATTCGTTAGTTTAGGAAGGTGTGGAAGAGATTTACAGCTAAACTCGAAGAAAATGAAAATATATGGAGAAAAAAAAAAATATATATATATATATATATATATATATATATATATATAATATGTATAGCCAAAATATAAGATGCTTCGATTAGATGATCTTAGATATGATTTATCGATAAAATTTATATCGCGAATTCTATTAGCAAATAGAGAATTTATAATTATCGCAGTAAGATTAACAAAATTTAATTAAACTTACACTAAGCAATGCACGAATTGTAGAAAATCTATATACATGTATGTATATTCTAATATTAGTAATATTGTAATAAAAAAGATGCCATCGTAGCATATATTTTATTATACTAAACGCAAAACATAAACATAACATTATCAACATTTATTTATAACTGGTTTTAGAAAATATTTATATTTAACAATCATGGCATGACAATTTCTAATAAACTTATTTATTTTTGTACGTCGAAAAGCGTCATAACTAAGTGCGCACATAATTTAGTGGAAATTCGTAATGACGTTTTTTGTGTATTTTTCAAAATATTTGTGTAGAAATAACAATATTATTTACGTTGATTAATTTGAAGTAATAAATTAGAAAAAATAAAAAACCACTGTTGATTATTGGAAAAATGAAATGAATTTATTTTAATAAAAAACAACTTTTTAACTAAAATTATGACAATATATTAAGTATTAAAATTTATTAGATTAGGTCCATATTATTAATTAAATCTGTGATTTGCATCAATTTTTTTATTGTTCATCAAATTGTTTATTTTAATATCTATATAAATTAAATTTAAAGTATTATATCTGCTTCATTGTTGCATTTTAGTTTTTTTTTTTTAATTTATTTGGATTTAAATTTCTAATTAGATGGTTGCAATCTAAGTAATAAAATTAGTCTCCCGCAAATTGAACTCACAACCTTTAATATTTATCAGTTTTAAAACGCTTAGCGACAACAAATTCAAAATTAATGCTTTATTAATGTAACATCTATAATTAAAAAAAAACTAGTAACAGTTTAGTAATATTAATATATTTCACCAAAGATTTACTACTTGGAATATTCATATTTCAGTTGATGATTCGGCAAATAAATAAATGTAAATTATAATAAAATTTTCCTAACAATAATTATCTAAATTTTGGACAAAACAAATATTTATTATCTCATCTTAAGTACGTAAGTAAAATTCGGAGTCATCACCGCACGTCAAATATGGTCCGATATTTAATAAAAATAAATATAAACAATAATTTGAGAATGAGATTAATAACATTTTATCGTAAACTCACTTATCAAAACATTCATTCAATATTGGCAAATTTTTTTTGTATACATATTATATTCATAATGGTTTCAAATTAGAGCATCTTACAATACAATATCCTGGACCTATAATTTTCAAATATTTCAAATTTTACAAAAAAAAACATTTGCCACACTTTTGTGCATTCATAATTTATATTCATGTTTATTACTATGTCATTTCATTAATCAATTCCATTATCGAATCAGTAATAGGTAATTCACAAAATTCTTGAACCATATGAGGAAATTCATAATCTCATTCTCGCTCATTATTAGTTCCTTATATCTGCGACATCAAATTTTTATCAAATTTCAAACAAATTGTGATTTCAATTTTTTTTAATTAGATAGTTTTATTACATCAGAAATATAAATGAGGTCATATTTCAGACTGATGCGCAATTATGCAGTACGATTCTAGATCATGAAGTGATTGTATAGAATTTGAAACCTACTTTTTTATAAAATTTTGTCTAAAGTACGACTATATTAAATTTTATCACGCCCTGGATAAGAATTATTAGATTAATTAATGAAATAAATAGTTCAATGTTTTGGATAGATAATAATTTCGCGGTGATTGTGAAAATATCTTGTTAGTGTATCATTATTATTTGCATGTATAATTCTGCGTTGCTCTATAAGTACAAGTGTACTTTTGAATAAAAGCATAAATGTACATATATATATATATGAATATATATATAAAACTTTCTTACGTTTTGACGTAAAAATATATCTAAAAAATAATGTTGATGATTTAAGATATAGTGTTGAAGTTGTGAGATGTAAAATATTAAAGTTTTTATTGCCAATATTTATGTAGACTGTAAAAAAGCAACTTTTAAATTAAAATATTTAAAATCACGTCAAATTTTTTTAAATTATAATTTTTGCAATTCTTAAATACTACAACTTGGATATACTAAATGATTTTACAAAGTGTCTGTCTTACAAATTTTTAGCTAGAAAAATTTTTTTTTTCAAATCTCAGGTTTTTTAAATAAGATTTAAAAACCTTTGCGGAAGAGCTTTAGGAAGGCAGGGTTATCTTTTATGGTTTTGAATGACAAAATTATAAGGAGTTTTAGATAACATATCCAATCATACATAAATAGAATTAATTGATTGTAATTTAACGGGTATATTGTAACAAATTGTTCAATTAATGTCAAACATTCATAATTCTATATTTAGCTGTTGTTTACCGATCGTACATTAGATAACATTTATAAAAAATGATATATGTGCCCTTCTAGATCAAATTTAACAATATGTCTCATTAAAATAAGTATCAACAGTTTGTAGTCATTTAATGTCATCATGATAAGCGCATTATAATTTTATTATGCGTAAATTTTGCGATGTTGTATTTTTAAATAAAAAATAGTATCCTCGCAATTCGTTATCTCTTTGGCTTATAAACATGGACACTTACTAGATTTTTTTTAAATATTTTCCGCGATTAATTTAGTATGAGAGATAAGAAATTTGTGGGAAAAATACTCATTTCAGTAATATGATCAGAAAATCATATAAATTGGAAGTTATTACTCTATCTTGGATGCAGAAGCTATTTTGCATTAAACAAATCAATTTTTATAAACAATATAAATATATAATATTAACGTTTTAAGTGATTTTGAATCGACCCCAAATTTGGGAGGAGAGTGTTTGAGCAATAGTGTAGGAGAATATTTTAACATTTTGTGTTAAATGTTGAGTCTTAGTATACATCAACAAATGTGTTCCTAGGACCAAGAAATAAAATATAATATATAAATAAAAAAATAATACTGCTATTTCTAAAACCTAATCGAAGATGCTAAATGACTTATTACGCTTGAAGAAAAATGACGAAACAAAAAATATTATTGCTAGAAATGTAATCAAAACTTGCAATCTAGCTCCTACTCTATTTTCATTGCAACAAAATTATTGTTCATAGTTATTATTCGCAATTTTATGGAGGGGGTGTGTGTTTTTCTTAAAAGATATAAATATTTGCTTAGATTGCTACACTAAATCAGTTGTAAACTTGATTTTGAACTTGTATATCAATTAAAAAAGAAAACAGTGACATTTGGATTAAAATATTTTATTTAAAACTCATGAGAATAAATTAATCAGGTATAGATTTTGATACCAAATTAATAATTATTAATATTAATATTTTAGCAAAATAGTTGTTTCGCGCATAATTTTTGGAGAAAGAAATTGAATAGTTTGTGATAACAAAATTAAAATTATTTTTACGCTTATTGTTAATAATTTTATGATTTTTATGGATAGATTAATTTGAATTTTTTAAAATTCTCAAAGCTATAGATACTTATTTCAAATATTTTTGATATATCTTTTTGTTTTAAAAAATTAAACTTTGTTAACAATAAAGACGAATAATTAGATGATTAAAGAGTAGAATTCACAAAAATATATGCGAATTAAATATATATATATATATATATATATATATATATATATATAAGTGTATTTGTCAATATAAGCGTTATATATAATTTATCTTATGTATATGTTGAATTATAATTGGAATTAAGAAAAGGTTAAACTGAATTTTGCAAGATTTTATTTTGACATTGATAACTTATGGAAGATTTTTTCCCAATGTTTTTAGTATTTAAAAATTTACGTAGATTGCGAAACACTTTTTTACAAATTATGTTTTAGATTTGAGCCCAAGTCGAATATCTATAAATGCATATTTTAATTTCATTAAAAATCATAATTATTAACAATGAAAGTTATAGTATTTGTACTAAAATTTCAATTTAAATAAAAAATAGTGCACTTAAAAATTTAAAAAAATATTAAATATCTTTAGTTTCAAGTAAATTACACTTATCAACACAAAATTTCTTGTTTATTTGATCAGTATTTAAAAATGTATGATATGAATTCAATATGACTCAAATGCATATGCTATCATTTTTATTGCTCTATCTTCTTTCAAAAATTGGTATGCCATGATAATATAATATTTATTATATATTATATTATATTAATTAGACATTAGATTGTTGAACTATATCTTTTAATTACGAAAAATCTGCATTTTAATTTTTTCAAACTAGACATCTATTATTTATTCGAATTAAAAACAACAAAACAAAATAATCAAATCTTGTTTAATTATTGTGTAATGGTCATGGTAAACACTTATTGTCATTTCTCTCAAAATTTCTCTGTTATCATCTTAATATTTCGTCTGCGGTTTCGTCTTGCCATTAAAAAATTAACATGACAAAAAAACAGCAATAAAACATTTGAGATAAATATTGGAGTCTTGAAGAAATACTTATATATCAGTATCGCTAACACAGCATTCTCCACATTCAGTATCAATATTTCATTCCAGCAACAACTTGGCGCAGATGTAGAAGTGAGTGATGTGATAAAAGACTGAAATATAATAAAAAAATAAAACAAATTAGTGAAGCCGATACAAAACCAAGAAGCAAGTGCAAATATAAATTTATCATCGATCTGCAACATTAGTTATTTTATTTATCAAAAATGACGGCCGTACGTTCGATGGACGCTGACAAGCCGCTCCTGGGTCACAAGAAGTCATCAGGATTTTTGGAGATCGCAATAGCCGCTTTAAGGATCTCTTCGACTCCAGTTAAAGTGCCTTCTAGTGGATTGATGAAAACAGATTTAAAAGGACAGGATGATAGACATGGACCCATTTTTACATTAGATCAAGTATCCTACCATGATCAACCCGACGATTGCTGGCTGATAATATATGACCGCGTTTATGACGTTACGGAGTTCTTATCAAAGGTTAGTCGGCGGTTTCATGTTACGCAAATTTAAATTTGCCATTTTTTTTAAAAAAAGTGATGTAATAAAAGTTTTCCTTTCGTGTATTTAAGTTTTGTTAAGTTAATAGGTTGGTGATTGAAATTAAAAAACATTTGGCATCTTTGAATTGAAATTTCTAAATCTAAATAAATTTTTTAAATTGCTTGCCGGTGAGCAATTTCATTTAAATTTCACACAGTTATTTGAATTTTAACAAATATTTTTCAACAAAAAGTGATACTATGGGATTTGTATTTATAACTAGAATTATATATGGTTATTTGCGGTATGGATGTCATAAGTGTCTGATCACAGCACTAAAAGGTGAAATATTTCTATTTTTGTTTTTCAAGTTTTATACTTGCAAACTTTAAATTTATCGAAATTTTCAAATATTCGATCTTTTCAATTTTTGTTAAAAATCTCAAGTACTTTAAAAATGATAAATGTTATATAACCACAATACGAAAAGTTTGATCAATTTGCTCTAATGCACGATCGTTCCCATCACAAGTTTTACTTCAACAGAATTGTTATTTAATTTCTTCTGGTGTTTCTATGAGGATTACCATCTCTATGACGCACAACTATCGATCTGTATCACTATTACGCTTTATTATCATTGACCTAGAACAAATCCATATAAAAAGCCTTGAACTTTAGAAGTTTATTTTGATAAATTGATCTTTCCCTATATCTATAAGAAAATCGCAAATTTGATAGTTTTCAAACCAATTAGGAATAATTACAAAATTTATTAAATTTATCAAAAACAAATACGTTTGTGCTGATCGATAAGTATTATGTGTCAGTAACAAATGATTACCGAGCGTTAAATGGATGCAAATCAATCAATGTCAAAACTTATTGACATATTGATATAATTATAATTCAAATCGATATTTGATTTCCAGTTCACTTCGGATTTAATTTCAATGAAATTATCTCAATTGCTCTAATTTATTGTTTTACGGATTTTTTCCAATGCCAAATGGTTTTCATACCGCGGAGACAATTCATTATCTTATATATTTTAGTTATAATCAATATTTATTGCATCACAAATTATAAAAAAATGCTGTTGAAATAATTACAATATATATTAGCCATTTTATTTATAAAAGTCGTTACTTACTTTTTTTATAAATTTCATAAAGTATTTTAAAATTTATCATCCTGTGAAATCTTTGATGTAAATACAAATACATAAAAAAATTTAAAATGATTATAAGCAGAACTATTTAATTATAAAAAATAGAAGTTTTACGCTAATAACTATCTACTGGTTTAATTGATTAACAACATATTTGTTGCCTCCCCAAGTTAATGAGTTATATGCAATTTTTTACTTTCAATTTTCAAAATTAATATTAAAAATATGACCAAAGTATACATTTTTATAATTGTAAAAAAGCAAAGTTATATCTTGAGATTTCCACAAAAACCTCACAATCATTTCGAATGGTTCATTTAAAATTATAAAAATTCATATTGTACACAATTTCGTTAAAAGATTCACAAAAATCACCATTGCAAATAGAAAATTTAAGATTTTTTTCACATTTTACTCCAGCATCCCGGAGGATCAGACATAATGCTCGAATACGCTGGAAGAGATGCCAGCATGGCTTTTAGGGGAGTCGGGCACACTACGGCTGCCCTGAATGCCCTAGAAAAATACAAAATCGGTCAACTGCCCCAGAGCGAATGCATATTCAGGACGTCTACAGGACTGAGATTGAGTGGAATACCTGATTGATAAAGTGGAAGATTTATGCAGAATAATTATAAGTGAATAATAGAATGGATCAACAAATTAATCTATATAAGTTAATTGATGACTTGGAGATCATCAGAAGATAGTGTCTTCAGAATTATTCTATATAACATATAAACCTAATATAAAACTATATTATATATATATATTTACACTTTACTAACTATAATTTGGTTAGAATTTGTCAAATTGACCAAACTCACTAGAATGTCAAATTGACCAAACTCACTAGATAATCCTGCTTCGATTGGATTAACAGTTAGTTTATAGTTTATGCATATTTATTTATAATTTATATTTATATATAGTAAATGAAGATGCAAATGTAACTTGAAAGTTACATAATTTCAATTTTTCTCTAATGAGAATTTAGAAACCTTTGTAAATGTTTATTTAAATTATTTATATTATTTAAATTATTGTTTTGTACTAATAAATTATTTGTATATTTAAAATATTTGTATTTGCTACATTTATAGTAGTGTAAATTACTATTTTATAACATGAAAATATATTTTTGTTATTGCTGACGCAAAAACTAAATCTTTTACATCTTAATCTCTTTTGCGTATGGTCTATTTTTTTAATACTAAAATTATACATTTTTAGAAATAATTATAGATAAACTATTCGGCAAAAATCTAGACGAATTTTGAAAATTCAAAAACTGTTCGAAATATATCAGTTAGAATGGTGCTGATTAGTTTTTAGCATGGATCGGCCTGACCGAACATTTGCAATTAATAAATAAAATTTGTTTTGACGATTTTATGAAACTCTGTATCATAATAAGATTTAAGGTGTTAACAAACATCTTACTTACAGGCCTAAGAGAGGTTGAATTATAGAAAATCGTTGAAGTTTCAAACTTCTCCATCAAAATTTCAAAATCACACAAACTATATTATTATTAATTTAAAAGTTGCTTAATTTCAATTAATGAGTAATGAGCGAGTCAAATATTTACAAATTTATATGCAAAATTCTACTTACACCACACTATCAATTACTCTAACAACTATTCTCATTGTTCAAGATGATCAAACACCTTAATAAAAATCCAGATTGAAATAAATTCATTCCTGTAAGCTATGCATATTTGCTTCCTGTAAGCTTATTATTGCATGTATATATATACGATAATGAAAGATTGCTTTACATTATTAGTTAATTTATTTTTCATATAAATCATATCAAGCAGTACACATTAAGGTAATATTATTAATAATCTAAACGGTATTTAATATTTAAAAAATATAATATCAATGTAATAATAGTATGGCAAGAAAATAACAACAATACAAAATAATTTAGTTACATCTGAAGTCTAAATGTGTATTATAGCTTCGCTTTAATAATATATCGTATTTTCCTCAGCACTGCCCACTGTTATAATTTTCTCTTTATCAGAGAAATTTCTCTCTTCTTTCTTTATAAATATTTGCTTCGATTAAAAACATCGAATAAAATAAATTATACCAAAAAACAGTGCTTTTGCGATAAGTTTCATTTTAAAAATATCTTACATGCGACATCGACGTGTCTTACTTAATTTAGATAACTAATAGTAACATTATTTACAAGCAAAATTATACGTGATAATTTCAAACTGGGTTGTGTTGTCGTTTAAAATACCCTGAAGTATTTTTATAATTTAAATTGATTGCATTTTATTTTGTTAAGTACTTAGTCGATTTAGGTATCGACTCAAATAATAAATATGCAATCGGGAAATATATACATTTTTATAACTAATTATAAAACAATATTAAATTAATCTCAAATATACAATGTAACTCTAAACGAAATTAACAGAACCAAATAAATCAGGTATATATGATTTCACTTTGTATGGCTAACGATTTCTTTTTTTTTCTTTTAATATCTAATAAGATTAAATATATATTTTTCTTTTATATAATAATGGTATACCTTGCATTTTACAATAACATACTATCATGAGCTTACGACCTGGGGCTTAAAAGCTCAAAGCTCGCAGAGCTTTCAACTTAATTAATTTCGATCGTTCTCAATTAAAGGTTTTGTAATAGAATACAGAATCATGTTGAGGTGCGTTATATATATTTTTTAAAATTTGACGCACATTTAATGCGTATAGGAACTATAATGCCTGACGTTTTGTAAATAAAAATTTTGTCATTACATCGTGAAAAACAAAATTTTTATCGCAAATACGCCTAAGGCTGTTTTACAGAAGGCACGGCGTTCCTCAACAATAATTTCAAGCACATTTATATAGATTACTAGTTGACATGTGTAACATTTACAAAATCGGCGCAATCAGGTTAATTTTTTCTATCTATTCGTATACATTCTGAGGACAACTGTATGCTAATTTATTTTTGGATTTTTTAAAAATTGTGTTTTATTCTAAAATCTCGGATCTATATCTAAAATTTATAGCAGTACCGATCTCACATGTCACCGTAAAGATTCTAAATTGTAAACGTTCTTATCAGATAATATTTAATATATTGTATACATTATAGTTTTGTATTTCTAAATTTTCTAAAGGCTATTAAGTATACGATTTGTATTTTTATTTTGTTAATTTAATGTATAGGATTGTTTTTGGACTGTGATTCATAAACGAAGATTCTAGATATTGCCTACATCAACCCTATCGCAGACATAAATATATTGAACTTTTCATCTTTCCCACAAACAAATTCAGTTTAATTTATCAGCAGAATTTATATCAATATATGTGAACTAATTAATGGAAACTATGTGAATACAATATATCTTTGCCTGCGATGAGGACATTAAAAAATAAATTTCATCACACAAAATATTTGTCTGTTACGTGTAAGCTCGCTCTATTTTTTGTAAACTAAAACTGAACACAAACCTTATAACAATGTAGATTCAAATCGATGAATAATTTACATAAGTTTAGAAAAAAACACACCGAAAACTTATTCCACGCGAACAATATGCAATTCCACTTTCGAACGATACGATCATTTCGCGCTTATTACAAATAAACAGTAATAATATATTTATGTAATAACGAGCATAATGAATTGAAAATTTTATTCATAAAATGAAATATTTTTATATTTTTTAACAATTGTTTGATCAAGTGTCTAAAATGCGGAATGATCATATCTTACAAAGGCAGTTTAATAATTCAACAACGAAGACTAAAAAGCAACTCAACGAATTCCGAATATAATTTTTTCAAACAATATATACTTACAAATTTTTAGTAAAAATAATTTATATAACTTAACTGCAGACCCTATGTTTTAACGCAATTTTTGAAATTTGAAATGGAAATAATCATACTAAAATATTTTAATGATTAATGACTTTTGTTTGCTTTTAGAGATGATTAGCTCTACATGTAAAGACTATAAGTATCGTGTATTCAACAACAATTATTCAACAACAGTATAATTCTAAATCTATGTCATTTAACTTTTCCATTGGCTTAAATCTATAACATTTAACTATTCACAAATTTTTATTTTTTGTCAGATTGATGGAGGTAAAAAAATCTTTTAGCATAAATAAAGGAAGCCTTTGGGAAGCATTGTATATATGCAGTGTATATTATTATAATTTATTATTAAATATGTGCATTTAATCTACGCTAAATTATTTATTAACTATTTGGAGTACCTGAATTAATACCAGTAACATGTTAAGTAGATTTATATGTAAACCCGTTTAATTTATGATTATATTTACGATTTAACTGATAACATTTGACTAATATTTGTAAACTTTGTGAGATACATTAAAACACATTTAAGCATTTACGATTAATAGCTTTTTGTACTGTATTTTGATAAATCTTAATTGCATAATGAGGTTAAATAGAGAATGTTGACTTGTACTTCATTGGTATTGAAAGTTATTCAAAATTTCTAATTCTTTAATTTTTTTAAAAGATAATAGCGAATGGAGTTTTTATTTATAAAAAATTGGAATTAAAATCATCAGTTGATTTTGGACTCAAGGAAGCATGTGGGAAGTATTAAACTTGTTTATTCTGTTGGCATTTAAAAAAACTGTTATCATCAGTTCTTTCTATCAAAAAATTCAAGTAAGGGTTACGCACTTAAAAAAAACAGTCTATGACTTTCATTAATTTTAAATATTCTATATCTATATGTTTATATTATTGCAATTTTCATTATAAAATTCTTGTTTGTTTTCTAAACTCTGTTCATAATCATAAATTTTTCTTTTGAATTTCCTAAGTACGGTTTTGATTTTCTTCAAAATTAAGTTTGGCCAAAATCAATTAAAATGTAGAAAAATGTTAGTGGAACACATTGATCATTTTATGATTTACCGTATACATTTGTAATTGATCAAGTAAGAAATCGTATAAGTTTAAGGCAGTCCATTTGTATTTTTAATTTGCATTGACGGTCGTCGTAGCAATGTAAATGACTGAGTTGCAAATAATGTCGAATTAGTGATGTAATATTAACAATATTTAAATATTAAAGAATAGTATATTACTATATTAAAATAGTTTTTGCTTCTTTATAAATCTTATCATTTATGGAGATATATACATCTGAGTAATTATTGAGGTAGAAGATTGGAATAGACAAAATATTCTCTTGACCTGAGAATAAAATTGCTTACAAAACAAACTATGAGGTAATTGGATGGATTTATAATGTTATTACATTTGAGGTAATTGGTTGCTAAAACTGGTTGTAAATATATCAATATGTGCACTACGCTATCTTATTAAAATGTACGTATGTAATTATAATTATTGGCAAGAATATGGCGCTGATTTTGGGATCTGAACGATCAGATCTTCAATATACAAAATCATTATTGGAGTTTAATCATATTTCTTTCAAAACTATTTTCAGTTCATTATATTCATACTATTTTATAAATATAGCACTCTTATATATTGCTGTTGGAATCTTTTCTTCTCACACTATGTATCAATCAACAGCTGAGTGTAAAATAGTATCACACATTTATTGAATAAATTCATTGTACGAACTTTTGTCGATTACGTTTGGCGATTTATTGTCAATCACCGTCACGAACATCTTCATCGGAATAATTTGCTTCATCATCAGAACTGCCCATATTGTCCTGGGAATTATTTTGATTTTCTCGAGATACTTCCATTCCTAAATCCATAGGTTCGTCTCGTCTTATGTCATTTTCAGAAGAGTGCTTTGCTTCCATCATAGCCTAGAAGACAATATTAATTATTTGCAACTTTACTTAGATGAAACCTATTTTAATTATAACTATATCATATAAACTATCGTTTAGCGCTTTACGAGCTTGCAAATAAGTGGAGCATGGAATTTTATGCTACGTCATGTGATAAGTTGAATTTAAAAAAAATTGTAAAACGTATAGTAAAGTAAATATTCATTATTTTTATTGATACTATTCACTATTTTACCTTATGTTCAAATTCTGCTTTATAATCATATGGGGAATTATGAGGAAGTTTGTCCAGTCCCATCGCACTTAGTTGAGCCATTTTAGCAGCATGCATTGCTGCTGCAGCTTGTTCTTGAGTCATACCCATTCCTAAAAGTAATAATAATAATAAGACTTAGTTATGAAATATTTAATATAGAATACAGTGTCGGTCGTATATAAGTGATACAAATATCAGAAATTAATCAATAGATATATGATTTGTTTATTTGAATATAGTCAAGAATAAAATTACTAACCGAAAGAATTTTCTGTTATGAATTGCAGATATGTATCCAGGATGGCTGATCCTGTAGCTGTTGCTCCTGGTGGTCCAGGATGTGAGCTGTAAGGATCTTTGTACATCCCGTCCATAGTTTTGGGCGTTAATCCAGAATGAGGACCCCGAGCCATGTTGACTTTTGTGATAGTTGTGTTGTTTGGATGATGGTTGAAGCCGCCTGAAAAGGTAAGTGAATTTAATTTATGCATGATTGATCAAGGCAACTTGATATTCAAATTTTAATCGCAGGGTTTATATCGAGGCTATTGAATTAGTTGTCACTTTTTTCACATACCGCTAATACTTAACAAGTTAAATGATTTTCCATAAAAATAATGAATAATCTTCTTACCCGGTGATGAAGTCATCACGTCGTGCATATACCGATGCGGCGTCATTCCTGGATTGACTACGGTCAGATCTTCCGGATCGTTGTCCCCACACATGGATCCACCAGCGTCCGAATCTTGGCCGCGAATTTCTAGTTTGACGTCACTTCTTCTAGGCCCAGTAGGAGATGCCCTTGCTCGTAATTCGGCAGCAGAAATCTTCACGCCGGCTTTAGCTAGTAACCTGGAAGGATGCGGATCGAATACGTTCAGTAACCTATAAGCGAAATCATCACAACTATAGTTCTCCTAAAGGCCCTGCTTAGAGCCCCAAGAAGATAGAGATAGTTTTTGTTGTTCAATTCGCGCTGCTTACAACAACTACATTACACTTTGTGCAAACTACCTATTTATATAAATCGTTTATAGCTTTATTTGCTCATGAGATATTGTTGAAGCCTTATTCAAAGCCGTGGAAAGAGTTAAAACTAGGCCTTAGACTGATTGGTCTATGAGTAATTAGAAAACAACAGTAAGGTGGTTATCATTATTACCTGCTTGCAAGTTCTGGGTCAAACGGGCTAGGCATCGGTAAAACGGGTAAATCCTTAGTAGATATTCCTCGATGTTGTCTGGACATGTGCGAGTGCAAAGAATTGCGACTTTTGGCAACTGTTCCGCAAAGAACACAACGGTAACCTGGACAGACTGTATGTTTGTCTTCGAGATGTGTGCGCAGGGTGTGGGCTGATCGGTATATTTTTCCGCATTTGGGGCATGGTCTAGGATCGGTTGCTCTTACACGTAGAATATCTAAAAGAAAAGTAAAATTGTTTAATAATAGCAGAATATTTTTATACTTAAAGTTATTTTTACCTATTCAAGTTTGCAGTTTAGAACCTAGATTTTCGACTTCACGTCTGGCAATTACGAACATGCATACATTTAATTAGATTTTCATAATCTAAATTTTATAATCATAGTCAAAATGCAAGTTGTGGAATGTATAGTCATTTTTATATTTATCCATAAGGAAACTACATAAAATATACAAATTATTTTTCATAACTTAATAATACTTTTTCAATATCTTCAATTTTTATAAATAGTAACCTATAATTTTCATGACTAAGTTTAAATACGACTTTATAAGCTTTCATATTAAATTAATTTAAATTACTATGCTATTTCAATTGTGTTTAATAAGCGTACAAATCATAAAAACTTATGCTTGATTATTTCGTAAAAATCTTTGGAATAACAATCGTCATTCTTTTATACGTATCTTAAATTAATTAATACAAAATAGTAAAATATTAATCAAAAAATGTAACAGAAACGCTAGTTAATTTAATTAGTCTTTTAATCTAAAGTCAGCAATAAAATATTTAAACTTTGGCGTAAAGACAAATTTTGTTCTCGTTACATTCATTCTAGTTTCTTAACAAATTCTATTTAGGAACGTTTTCGATATATAAATTTTTTATACATTTAGTATTATTAACTTCAGTCAAAAAATAATTAATGCATACAAGATTTGAAAACAATTTGGTATTTTCTTTTTAAATAAATCGAAGCCTTACAGCTAAACCCTAAAGACTAAAAATATTTAAATAAAATAGAACGTAAAGATCCTTATAATAAAGTAAAAGCGCATTGGCTAAATGAAAAATCACAAGCAATTTTGATATCATTAAAAAATCAGTATCACATTTTTTCGAATTTTTAAATAATTTTCAGTAAATTTAAGAAAAAGGTTTCTATCTCAAACGTATAAAATTATTTTCCAAATTTTAAATTTGTATGTACAATTTCTAATTTTTATTTACACATTTAATTGTTTGCAAAAAATATAATTTTTGGGAAGTGGAATACAGAGTAATCACAATAAAATTTCTAAGTCTTTTGGCGTAGATTAGTAGTGGCTTTTTATGCCAATTCACATCATATTTAGTAGCCGAATTTTTGGATTTTTAAATACTGCGCGGAGCTAATAATAATAGTTACATATTTATCTCTAAACTTGAACCAATGTGGCTGGTTAAGACTGGCATTACACAATGCTAGTGGTATTCTCAACAATGTTTCTTTCTACGTGGTGTCAAAATTATTAATTAATCTTCCAATTTTTTTATTTAGTTTTACGAAGTGTTGAAGAAGTACTGAAAAGGGCTTCTGAATTAAATTTAAAATAACAAGTTGGCGCGTTCAAGTTGTTTAAGATATTTGTTATCGGCTATTACTATATTTGAAACGTATATATATTGCCGAGTTACGTGTCACATAGACAATTATGTTTATTTTAGTTTTTTCAGCTAATTCATGTAGCGTTAAATTCTGGTTTTGGTATTCAAAATGGATTTAAAATTAACTATATAAATATTTTCTAAGCGTGTGTTCTAAAAGCTAAGCATATCCTGTAACATTGCTGCATCAGACCCTGCACCACCAAACGCTCCCCAGCGCATCGCTTTCATTTGTCTCCACTGCATAGGATGTTTAATTCGCATATGATTCCGCACGCTGTTCGGATGGGCGAAATGCCTTGAACAGGACGATACCGGGCAGACGGGCGAATCCCGCGGATAATGCCTTTCGAGATGTGACCTAGCCGCTATCAGAGATGCTAACGGAGCATTACATAACGGGCACACCAGGGAAAGACGTTGTTGTTGTTGCTGTTGAGACCCAGATCCCGATTGCTGAGATCTCGATCCCCCCTGAAGTTGGGACCCCGATCCCGCTGGGTGTTGTGAAAACTGCATTTGCGTCTGCGAGTTGCTATACATCGAATATCTTGCGCTAGGAGATCTCTCCGTCGCTGCAGGAAGTGGCGACGTCCGCGCAGGAGACATCGGTTCCGTCTTCACAGTAGTCGCATCTGCAAATTGCGATTTGAAACAAAAATAAAACATTGAAGGCATTCAACAGATAAAATTATCAAGTGACATCATAGTGTTCTGAGTCTTCCAACTAAAGATTCAGAGAGCGTATGGTGTCGTATCCCCGACTCCCCAACGATTCGAATTAATTGATGATTTTTTATTTTGACATCCGATTGTCGGGGGATACATTTTTAAATTTTCAAATGCCTTTAATGTTTTATTTTCAAATCGCATGCATAATGCTACTCTTGCGAGCGAAACCAATATTTTAAGAGTTAACTTTTTTTAATTTTCGTCTTAGGGAGACGGGGTTTTAATAATATGGTAATAGGTATATCCTCAAACATTCACTATTATGCGGTTGCACTATACTGATTCAGAAATAAATAAAACGTCACATGATACATTATATTTTATTGAAGCCTACTCATATTAAATAATATTTATAAACAATATTTTCTCATATTAATTTTACATGATATAAAGCTGATAGCGTTCTCATTAATTAATACTAATAATATATAAGTCTTAATAAAATCACTTGCAGTATACTTTGTGAATGAAGATTTCGAATATTTACGTTATCAATTTGCCATAAATTGAAGTAGTTTTAAGAAATTGTCCTTGCGACATTTACTGAATGTTATTAGTCGTAATAATCAGGCACTTCATAAAGTACTGAACTAAGCTTAACAGTACAATGATATCGATATTAGCTTTTATTTGCTTCTTTATCAAAATTTAGGGAAGACGTCTATTGCTTGCATGTCAGTTTCCATTATTTCAGTCATTCCTCCACGATTCATATCGACTCTGAGACGGTCTCTGTCTAATACCATGTGCTTGCAACAGATGATTAATGAGATAATGTTTTGTCTTGCACTTTTTCCCGCAAGTCGGACACGTCAGATATTCTCCTTCTTCTGGACGAGCGTGGACATTGCGTAGATGCTGTCTAAGATTACTAGCAGAGGAATAAATCCTCGAGCAAATCGGGCAGCTAGGGCGATCCGAGCTGGCTTGTGGAAAATTCATCGGCAGACCGCGAGCCGCCCCTGGAATGCAGAGGCGGCTTTTACACAATTGAATAACAGAAGAAGAAAACACAGTTTTTATATAATAGATAGCATTTATAACGCATGCAATGTAAGGCGGGAGAAAAATTAATCGGTTGAGCGGTATTGTTAGTTTTGGAATATTTGCATATTTTATTATACTTTTTTTTCGGTTTAATCTGTTTCTTCAGAGTTGTTTTGGATATTTTTTATTATTACATATATAGATCTACATTTTTGATAAATTAATTTTTTGATATTTAAATTTGAACAATTAGTTTTTTTGGTTAGTTTAAATTTTTAAGCATCTAGATATTTGAATATTTTGGGTTTTCTAATATAACGTTTTCATTTCGTCATTTCGAATTTGAAACTTTTGAATTTTGAGCATTAAATACTGAAGCAATAAACTTGATAAATTATCTCAAAAATTGATAGATTACCTGCTGATGTAAAATAAATCAAAACGAAATGTGTTACATTGCACCTTAAATATTGCGCAAGTAATAAGAGCAAGTGTCTTCATAATGATGCGATCGATGAGTATATAATTACAATTTCTGTGTTCTGAAACTATAAGTTTATTTCCACCTGGTTTATTTTCAGTTCATTACATTAATGACTCGGAATTAGTTTCTGAAAAGCGTTAATCTCCTAACAATCTTTCACATTTGATCAATAAGATAGATTCCGTTCGCATTCAAGAATCTTCAATTCCATTTGTTTGATATTGATACTTCGCCCTCCATTAGTCCTTTACAACGCGAAACGGCGATAAATCCGTTTGCCGGCACAAAGCTCGCTATTATGTCGGATATTTGTACTGTAAGTTGTGTATGGAATGGGGACGAAGCTGAAGTAGGTAAATATAGTATGAGTAATAAAGCGCTAATACTCGGAAGACATGCAATATACCTTCCTACCTTCCTTCAACTTGTGCGTGAGTACTTAGGACGCGCCGCACCTTTAACGGCAAATTCACAGAAGCAACTAACATAATCGCCCGAATCGATAACGTTCGCCCCATGGACGGGAAGAGGTGCGGGCGCCACGAAAAATGTAATGAATTGTAGTGATTTTTCTTGTCGTTGAAATTACTTTGCTGGTGTATAATGAAGGCGAAGTAATAAAGCTGATGTAGGTTAATGAATTGAACGCTCGGCTACGGCTTAAATGTAATTAAATGCATATGGTTTGGTGGACTTCATTTCATTTGTTTTCTTTATTGACGTCTTGAACCATTTCTTAAATGATAAATATCTTAAGTATTGTGACAAGCTTTTAATTAATTAATTAATACAAATTTTTGAACCATCTTATGTCTTCAGCAACCAACCCCTATTTCATTTCATATTTGCTAACTCTATCTGTCAATTACAAATTTATTTTTAACTTATATAATATGAACCATATTACGCACACACCTTAGCTCTATATATAGTTTTACAAACCTGCCTTATTGCTTTGACACTGTTAAACACAATTATTAAAAATTGAGAAATTAAATCAGCTGAAAAAACAATTACTGCCTGATTTCTATCTAATTAAGTAAAACTAGATAACAAGTAATTTCTACAATTTTGTACTGGAAATCATGCATAAAATTAATAAATATAAATATTTTGTTCCGATATCATTTAGCGTAATGCAACATACATGATGTATATGAGATAAACGAAATATATTCATTAAATGCTGATTGAAATCATAAATTTTTAATTGAAAATGTGATTTAAATTTTAATTAAATTAACGTAATTGATAAATTTGTCCCAGCAAATATAATATTCATATGTTAAATAATAGTTACGATATCTGAAATCTGATATTGTCACACTAATAAATTGGATTATAAATAACTTTCTGATAATAAAAATAATAGTTTGTATAGTTTATAATATATATATATATATATATATATATATATATATATTAAAAAATCTGATAATTATCAGAATTTGCCATCTATATCAGTTCATTTGGTATTTCGCACCAAATTGAATCCACATCCAGTTCATTACGTCATATCTTCACAAATAGTGAATATAATGGCACTGTTGTGTATTAGCATTACTAAAACCCTCGATAATCGTCCTAGCGGAAATACAAAGGGGTACTCGACAAATATTAGTATTCAAAAACTTTCGATTTAAACAAAATTAAGCCAAATAAGTGCGCTTTTCATCGGAACAAACCAGGCAGAAGAGGCACCCCGATGTGTGCACCGTATCGCGGATGACCTTTCGCTGAAAATGTATCCAATTTATTTCAGAAAAGGATACTTACACTATATTAGAATATAGTAAGAGAGCTTGAGAGGCAAATGAAGGTAAAAAATGTATATAAACATATTGAATAGTTTATTATAACTTCATAACTGTTTTAAGCGTGTTACGCCTACGACATTCAATTTGTAGTACCGAAGTATTTGGAGAGGTTTTGAATAATGAAGAGGATAACTACCATGGAATAAAATATTGATCTTTAAAAAACTGCCATGCAGAAGATAATGTGTGTGAGATGACACATACAGGACACTTAAAAGTTGCAAAGATATAGAAAAAAAAACTTGATTAGTAACAGGGTGGTAATTATTTTCATACCATGGACATGTCTTCTGACAAAGAATTAATTATTACATTATATTAAGAGCATCGGTTATTCTAGTCGTAGATTGCTACTGTAAGGGCTATCTATTCCCTGACGTGACAATCCGATGAAGTTTGAAGGTAATTGAAAAGTGCGTTTGGCTCTCTGATTAATTGAACTAGCGACAACAGTTCGAATATATAGTACCCGTACACTAGCTCATTCAACCGCTGATAATAGAGCACCTATGTAATCGGCGAATCCTTTGATCGTCTTTGTCGTAGGTTCTCGCGATATTAATCGCATTTCTCGCTGATTATATCGAGACGCTGAACAAAACCCCCAAATGGATGGATGGGCGGCGGGTCGGGTTATGTCAAGTGCGAGGAGCGTTACAGAACGCACGAATACGCCCGGAAAGGATTCGACTTATTATTATACGTATGTGTGCTCGCATTAATTGTCTCACCGGGGTGCCATGCACAGCCGCGCGTTTCGCCCGCGCGGTTGCGATTACTAGGGTTGCCTTTATGTGTTTCGACGAACTACGTGGAATCGGTGTTCCATTGTAAGTAATCGTTTGAACCTGTCAGAGAAATGTAACTACACAATCGATATTAATAGTTATCCCGGGATATTATTGACGAAGATTATTATTTTCTTAGTGATTATGATTATCTCTTGAACTTCATTATTGGCAACTGCAATATTGATGAGAAATACTTGTCTCAGCATATTACTTATGATGCAAATTATTCTCTTGACGATTACGATTATTTTTTTGTCTTATGATCAATTATGATCTTTATAATAATATACCCAATTATTACTGGAACTTATTGTTTTTTATATGGATCCACCTGGCAAGCAGACATGCCATTATAATTCCATCATTTCTAGTTACCAAAAAACGGTTGTCTAAAATAATACTTAACTTTTGAAAAATTTTGTAAAAACTTTTCAAATGTATCATGTTGTAATGTAGAAATTGGCCAAATCGTATGATTGAAACAAAATCCTTCCGCCATTTATAAAAATACTTTCTTGATATAATTGATCGATTTAAAATTGCTCCATTGCTTTAAAGTCACAATTTTGCGTCAAGGTATCAACAATCATTTTATTATCCATTTATCTGTATCAAAAATTGTATTGTGAATGTTGCTTACAACATAAAATAAAAGACCTAAATGTAACCGAAACTTATTCTTTTTACATAAAATTGTGCCAAATTTTATATGAATTCACTCGAAGAGGATATTTCTATTGCAAGCAGACATGCCATTGTAAAATCATCATTTAAGTTATTAAAAAATGATTTAATGTGAATATAATAGTTTATAACTAAACTAGTGGGGTGGGTGGCGTCGTGCCTTAAGGCAAATTGCTGGAACTTCCCGTACCCTAACGAAATGTTCGAGGAATATTGAATGTTTTCAAATAGATTATTATAAATATTGTAACATTGTCTAATATTTATAAGAATTATATAAACTGAATTGCAGAGTTGAAATTATTTGTTTAAAGTATATTAGAATTATTATTATTAATTTAGTCAGAAATAAAAATAAAATCTGAATTATTTTCGATATACAAAAAATTAAAAAAAAAAATGAAACAAAAATTTTTTTTCCAAAATCAATTATTTTGTTAAGACAAGCAGAAAGTTCTTTAAATCAATTGAATCGGACGCTTAGTTCTCTCAAAAACTGCCATTTTTTGTACATTTAGCTGTATATCTCCGAAATGGCTGGGCCTGCCTTTGCGAAAACTTAATAACCCCTTCTCCCAATCATGCTGGACCTGCCAAAAACTAATCAGCACATCTCCTTATCAATAGGAATCGAATGTTTTTTAAACTATTCAAATCGGTTGATCCGTACGCCCGAAAACGTGGGCGAAAATTTGTATCCATACATACATACACACACACACATCCATTTTTTCTGAAGTATGCCAAAATGTTCAGAAACCTTCAAAACGTCGAGAAATGTTAAAATTTTCAATTCCGATTTTCGGCCCATTACAATAACTTACCCTACGGGAAGTTAAAAGTGTCATCATGTTCTATGAAATTGCCAAACCAAATGATGTATAAAAATAATTACTTTTCGTAGTATTTGATTCAAAATTGCTGTATCTGTATCTACTGCTGAAGACCAAACGAAGAAAGTGCCGCCGTACTCGAAAATGCCTGAAGTCACCATCTACCACCAAGAACCTCAGACGATCATTTTGATATCTGTTTCCGTGTAAAATGATTACCTAGTTTGCAATATCAAAAACTATCATCTAGTTCGGCACTGGCAAACTAGGCTCCGGAGGTCCGAAGGGCGTAAGGGGGCATTTGATACGGTCTGCGGGGTCGTAAATCAATACCGAGAGACCTAGAGCATTGCACAGTGCACGTTTCTAGAGCTCTCGCGGGTGGCGGCGACTATGGCGTGTGGGCCGAGGTGGTGGCGCGTAGTTGCGCTAGTGCGCACGTGGGAGAACTTTTCGTTTCGTTTGCACTCGGCGAAAGACACGGGCGCCGGAATTTACTGAAATAGTTTCGAGGAGAGAATTGTTTTTTTAGATTAGACGAATGGAATTGGTCATTATTTGATGGCCTTTGAAGTTTTGTTGAGACAAAATGGTTTAATTACACTTTTATTTCTAATTTTCTTTTAGTTCTTACATTTAACTTCTAGACATTCACTCTTATTTCTAATTTTTCTAATATTAAATTAGCGATTTGAGCGCGAAGTGCATTAAAATAATAAATAATTTAAACATTTGATAAAAAAGCTTTAGAATTTGTATTGTATTGAAATAATCATTAGGATTACCTTAAGTTATGTCTAAATAACGTTGTTTTAGTTCCTAATATTTATGAAATAATTCATAGGTTTTATTTTGTTCGTAAGTTCAAGAATAGTACTTTAAAAACTATTGACTATGATTAATGAAACGCGTGAAATCTTATATATAAAAATGAATCGCAAAATGTGTTGGTAAGCGCATAGCTCAACAACGCGTGAACCAATTTGGCCAATTATTTTTTTAAAATGTTCATTGAAGTCCAAGGATGGTTCTTACGACGAGAAAAAATAGAATAATTGCCGGAAAAACCCTAAAAACAGCCCTTTTCTTTTTCTCATACAAACGTTTTCTACCTAAAACGTAGAATCAATTTGAGCTTTGTTGCTATTATATAAAGTTCATATAAAATTACAAGCGCTCACTGTATTTTCCTTTTGAACTATTATGCGGATTTTGATAAATCTTTCTGAAGTTTGTTGGAAATTTTCTAGGATGTATATGATTATAAAGTACTGGAATGTATGTGCAATAATTGTAGAAATAAATGGAAAAAATTGCAAAAAACGACATGTCATATTATAAGAGTATATACATTTTGGAGTGAAGAGTAATTTAAAAAAACAATAATTATTATTTTCAGGTAAACGGTGAATATTAGTATATTATATTAAAAAATTGTAGACATGGTTACAGGACAACGTCTGTCGGGTCATCTAGTAACTCATAAAATCTATGAGTTTAAAATTAAATAAGGAAACCATATCGATTTCAGATATGCACGTACCATATTTCTGTGGCTTCCAGAAATAGTCTGGAGCGGTTTGAAATTATTTTCGACGTCTCTGATGCGTTTACTCGCACAAACGCTCTCTGTATAATATATAAGGGCTATATATAACGCAAAATGTCTATGAGATCGTTGTAACATACGCAGTAATGTTCTAAGAACCTTTCCGTACTTCACAAAATCCAATGGGTTTCAACCCATTTTGTAATACACGTGCACTATAAGGTGGGATCGGCAATAAATTCCAGAAATTGTATTGGTACTTGACAAATATTAATTGCTTGGTGTATAAACGAATTTTTATCATACCAATTATATTAGTCGTGATTTAATAATACTTTCAATACTATACTATGGAGTTATATTACCAACTCCAGTAGTATTCAATAGAAATCAGGTCTTAATTTTTAAGTTACCCCGATTTCAGAGATTGTGTCGTTTATGAAATTGGAGTTCTCATTATATTCACAGTCACGATCGTAAATCCTATCATTTGATACTGAGAAAGACATCATAATATCGGATAAAGCTTTCCAAAATATTGTCTAGTGTTATGTAATACTGAGAAAAGCGAAAAGCGTCTATTTTTAGAATAACCGTTAAGATATGTTTAAAAGCTTCGAGTGTCAAGTTATATATCTAAAATGATATTTCGTTACTATGGATCGTAAGTTGAATTATACAACTAGTACAATACACGTGATTAAAATTTTAAATAAATATATGGTTGTGTAAGTACCTTATTATTTTAATTATTTTTGCTGCATCCTATACAATCTATATGAATTTACAATAGTCAGTAAATAATTGAACAAAGTCGGGAAGAATTTATTTATAACTTCTTCGATATCGGAATGTATAGCAAGAGCTAATGTCAGTACGGTAGATTTGTTCGATGAATGGTATGAGTCCTCTGGTCCATTGTCCACGGGTGAATAGTGGGTCCGCGCCCTCTCCTGCGCTATCTTAGAGCTTTATCTACGTCAACTGAGTAAACGAGGGGTGGAATAGGGCGAAATAAGTCGGTAGGTTTGAGGATTGACCCCACTACAAGCATCTATTCTAGAAATGGGTATTCTTATACTGCAAACAATTCTGCTGCGCACTCTCCGTCAGAAAAAAGAATAGCGTGAAACGGAGTTGGCCGTTGCTAGCATTACACAAGTACATATAATGTTCACTCATACCCCCAGAAATATTATATTCCAGTGGGGATGTGCATAGATATTTTTGTGGGCATGTATGTAGATTCTTATATCATCTTACATGTCATAAGTACGTAAAGAATCGTAGGCGCCACTAAGCTCATAAAACGGGGACTATGTGTGACATGCAACGAAAAGACATGAACTTCCTGCTTACCCTCCAAAAACATTTGGGAAAATATGTCTATAAAGACATTTTTATTCGATATAGTTTCATACTTAATCTCTCTACTTGCTTACATAGATCAATGTAGTTTTCTTAATTTTATTTTACATGAATAACACTTAAATTAATAGTTTATTACTATAATGATTGCATTATGATAAACTTACCGAAATTATCACCAGCTCCATGTAAACCAGAAGGTCCAGGTAAAAGTCCTTGTAAACCTGTAAAATTTAAAAGAAAATTACGAACTTTATTTAAGACTGTTTCTTGCAATATCCTTAACAATAAATCCGTAAATTTAGATAATAAAAAATGGTACAGTGAACAATGCTGCATGATTTGTAATTGCAATCAACAAACAAATTTTATATACATGACAGTACTAAGCAAATTCTTAAAATATTATCTATCAAACTCACCTTGTAGTCCCAGCAACGCTCCAGGAAAAGATCCGGAACCACCCCGAGCAGCATCTCCTAATAAGGCAGCACCATTGGATTGTAACCTCGACTCATAATCTCTTTCGTCCCGATCATCTCTTGCCATATCATTGGGTTCTTCAGTATCGCTGCTGTTACTGTCCTCACCTGTGCTTCCTTGATGTTGAAGAGAAGATTCCGATCGTGCCGATTTATTCTGGTGACAGAGAAACTATTTTAGAAGACGTTTGAGGATGAGGAATAATTGATTCAAGTCAGACGTTGCTATTTTAGACTTTAGAATTTCAGATTTCAAACAAATTCTGAACAAAATGTTTCTTGATTCTTACAACCTATTATCCTAAGCTACCTGATTATTTACATGCAACGTCGGTCCGCCTTCCAGCACCTGTCCTAATAAGCTTTCGCGCATATCCAATCCATTTTCCACCAGCCTTCGGACTACTCTATCAGGACTAAGACCAGCGGCTCTCATTTGGGCACGGTACAGATCCGAACTTCTTGCTCTTTTGCCAGGTGGAGGAGTTCCTAAAGACCTGCTTTGGTGAACTCTTTGCGAGCTGGTAGATGATGCTGAAGTTGGCGGGGGAGGCCTTTGTGGTTTATTGGCGGATAATGATGATTCTCGGTCCCTGTCATCTCTAGATTCATTTCTTTCTGGCCTTTCTTCTTTTTTTAATTCCCATGGCATTGGAGCACTTGCGGATTGCTGAGAAAAAGAAAATCGAAAATTTCTTATATGCAATTTAAAACACATACGTATGGCACAATAGAAAATATGTAGTATGGTTTTCTGTATGTAAGTTCACCATTTGGCAAGCAAGAACGTCGTCATAGGATTAACTTTCGGTAGCAATATAATAAGAGAATGTGAAGCACGACACGTTTGTAACATTTCGCCGGATTATCGCTCATCACATTTGCATAAACGAAAAAATAGACTATATTAAATCTCAGAGAGATTTTTGCATCGGCCTTCTCAATGGCGTTCAAGCATGAATGCCATCATCGCGTCCATATCTTTTTATGATCGTCTGCAATATTTTAGCAAGAATTAATATTCGGTACCTACTTCTTTCCGAAAAAAATCAATACAATTATAAATAATATAATATAAAATGTTTGATTAAAATCAAATAAAAAATTAGTCACTTATAAATATTAGTTTGAAATACTACGAAAATATACTAATGGTTCGTATGTAATTTATTAGAAACAAATTTGAATAATATATAATTCAATACTTTATAATAAAGTAATCAACTACTATAATCATCTAACTTCTTTCCGATGTATATTTTGATCAATAAGATATATAGATCTCAAAATTCTCTAGAATGTGCTTGTACTGTCTCTGAGTATAGTCCTCTGAGGATATAATAATCTTATTTCCGACTTCTTTCATTAATAAATATATAATTTTATTTACCGGTGACGTCTTTAATTCAGTTATCGGCGTGATGGGCAAAGATGTTCCACCCATGGTGGGCACCATGTTGGCTAAACTGCCGGGCATACCAGCAGAGGGTACGTCCGCCAGGCCACGGACTTGTAGAAGTTGTGCGGTTTTGAGGAAATCAGGTAGTTGTTCATGGCCGATGTGCACTTCACCGTGATACATGAACCTGGAAATAATAAATGTACTATTTAATATTTTATTAAACATTTATACGGATTGTTTTTACCAAGACATTTGTTCGAATTTTATGTTTAAACAAAAACAATTACAGAAAACGAAGACAAATCATCTAAGCATGTTAAATGTACTCTAATATAATAAAAATATTTCAATTGCCTGCCTAATGTATTAGGAAGTAAATAATGTAATCGATGAAAGATTTTGATGAATTTTAATTCAAATGTAACAATTTGAACTGCAAATGGTTAACTTATAACTATTGCTGACTATTATATGTCTGTGAAATATGAATTACTAATCACTTTTAGCATAATATAATGATTAACAAAAGTTTTAATATCAAGTTTCATACAAAAATCATTCTGATTAAAATCATTCTGATTAAAATTTGTTGGTTTGATTTTTCAATTGTAGCATTAATTAAATATTTTTTTCCATTAAGTTTCCTTCATCGATGTGAAAAGATTTATTAATTCAACTAACTAGAATTCTCTTATATTTAATGGAAAAATCTAATAATAACGAGCTGCTGTAGGTCCGCTTTGCCATCATCGATTGTTCATTACCGAATCGACCTTTGTTCTTTTTTATTATTCACTTGATTATTCTAATTACTCTTGTAATGAATGAATTAAAAGCAGATGCAAGTACAATTAATTAAATTAAAATGGCGTATTAATTCTAGAATTTTTAATTAAAATCACAGAAGCAGCGATGTTTTCGTCCGAACTAATTTATAAATTAATATGTCTAATTGGAATAAAAATTGAAGCGCTGGCGGATGGCGTGCACGTCGATCGTTAAATGAATGAAATTTTATGGTTGCAACATTATAAATTAAAATTGATTGTGTACAGAATTCTAATGGAAAATCTTTGGAAGACGAATAGTGTATAAATAATAATAATACAATGAATTGCATTCTCATAAAAATATGAATTGTAAATAAATTGAATGGAATGGGATTAAGTTTTCCAACCAAGCGTTTATGAAAATTATATGAGCCATTATTTAAAAATCAATTTAATTAATAATGTTAACCCAAATATATTAAAGAAAAGTGTTTATTGAATTAATTAAGTCTATTAGGCTCTACAATACATCTGATACATCTATTTTACTCGAAGTTCTATCTTGTTCGTCTCTATTTCTTGGGCTGCTAAATTATTACACATGAAACTAAGATGTCATTAGCTATTTATTTCTGAATTCAATATAATTCGCATTAAAACCCGATCTATTTCCGTATCCACCAGAATGTCGTCATTAAAACTATAAACAGCTTTGTACGTGAACTAAATACAATACTCACACAACAATATTGTCGTTTTACTTGATATTATATTTATAATCGGATTTGAAATGATATTAACTCTCTTGGTGACTCTGCTCGCGATTATTTTGGAATAGGCGATGCGTGGCATTGAAATATGTATGCGGCGTTTTCGGTTTATTCGTAATTGCGTTTGAATCATTCTACTAAAATTGTTATTATTGGCATTAAATGACGGAAATAACAATCGCCAAGCAACAAGACTAAGAACTAAAGCCACAGTTTGGATAAATACGAGACGTCGTATAAGGATCACTAAATTTGCTTCTAACGAGATGTTAGAAGCAGCAAACAAAGAAAAGCAATTTTGTTTACTTCGCATGAAGTAAATAATAAAAAACTATCTTTGTTTCTTGTTAAGTAAGCAGCTAAAAAGAAAGCTTAAAACTAAATTAAATGTTCATATAATACAACACAACTCTATTCAATTAACTCTATTAATAAAAAACAATGGTTGAATACACTGAGTCCATCCAAGGTTCAATTCTCCAGGATGATTCCAATAAGATTCGTATCCACTACTACTACGACTCTACAGGTGTTGTCTATGAATATTTAACAAAAACCGAGTCAACGCAGACGGAAGGCATGACAATAACGGACGCATTTTGATTTCTAATAAGTCAAATGGAGGTGAATTAAATAAACAAAAATAAACATGACATGCAATTCAAAACAACTTAGCCACTGAATGCTAATGGCATATTTGCTCAGACAGATGATAAACCAGAATGAGTTTAAAGAACTGCGAGGTATCGCATTTTCTAGGACAAATAGTAATGGACATTTAATTTATTAAAAGGGTATGGAATGTATACATGTTGAAAGTGTGTATGGACTGGCTTTAGATCTAAACGCTTCTTTAAAAATTATACACTTTTGGTAACTCAAACTGATAAAAAACAAATATTCAATATCCACTGCATTAATCTTCTGATGTACCAAAATATCATTTTGATGATCAAAAAATCTATATTTTAAAGAAGTAAATGATCCAATTATAAGGTGATTCTTCACCTTAATAATATTCAAGAAATATGACAAAAACGGTCATGTAAGATATAAGGACAGAAATATGAGTGATTACGAGCAAATACAGGATTTAAGGATATAGCATTCCTTGAAACCAATTCAAATCAGTATCCAATGATTAACTATAGGTAAAATCGGTAAAATATCTTCTATATAAATTTCAATAGTAATCGAAAATATTTGAAATGATTTACTATTCTTCTGAGCGAAATTGATTTTGTTCTAATTTTTTATAAATTATTGATTTTTGGCAGCCAACAAAGATGCGTTTTCTACCCTTTATCAATGTGCTGAAATTAGAAATAATTCAGTTTTTCCTATCGCTGTATCCAAATAATGTTGGACAAATTATTCACAACATACCAGACGGATTTAATTAGAATTAAACAATGACTATTGCGAATGTCAATGAAAAAAAAAGGTAGCAGATCGTGAACGGATTAATATATTCTCGCCTATGTGTGGCATGTCCTCTATTGTCTGCCGGCGACGAGGACTATTGTTCGGCTCCAGTTTCTTCGTGACTGACAGAGTAAATCGTTCTTTGTATGGTAATAAAACGTTGTAGGTGTTCCTGGAGGTAAGATCTTTTTCAAAAATCGCGGGAAAAATATGACTAAAACACTCATTAATTGCTGATATATAATTATTAGCGTTTAGTGCCATAAAATGCAATTTATTAACTTCAAAATATCTCGTTGTATTTCATGCTTTAAAATTGCAATTACATATATAATTGAGAATGTATTTGATTATAGTTGGGAACTAAACGACAAATTTATTTTTTTTTTGTTATTTCAAAATTGAACGTTGTGCAGACGATTGTTAAACATTAATATTCCCAATGGTATATGATTTTTGATAGGTTGATTTAATTTTTTGGTTTTTATCAGTTTTACAATATTTACTTATTCCAAAATTTTTATCATTTTATTACATTTATAAATTAATTTTCATCAATGTTTATATTTTAAAAATCATTCTCAAATAAAAGGAATTTTTATTCTAAAAATATGCAACAATACAAATTTCCAACCAGCATAATTTAAACAAAATAATCAAAACGATATTTGCAAGTACGATAAGGAAGGAATTTAAATGCAAAGTATCTCGTCCAAAATAAATTTAAATTCAAGGGTAATGCAAGTAATAGACTGCGAAAAAATTAACACAATTTATGCGCATAGTATTAATCTTATACTGAACGACGACTTTGTAAGCACAAATTTCATATTAACAAAATACACAGAATATTTCCATGAAAATGCCGATTAAAATTTTAATTTAGTTTTCGAATTAAAAATGAGATATATCATATGAATTGTATAAAAGGTATTTCTCAAATAGAAGCAAGTATTGATTCACAAAATAACTATTTATCTCATGTGGTGTTGTCTGATAATATATAAATGGCAACTATAATTTCAGAATTTAATATAGTCATAAGTCTATTCTCTTACCTGAGCAGGCTTTCCATATCCTCCCCCCGGACATCCCTCAATATCACTATCGGGTGTTCGCAAGGGTTGGCCTTCAGCAACCTCCTGAAGTAGGGACTGCACGCGCTCAGCACCACTTTGTGGGCCGTAAACGAGCACCCTTCGCAGGCCAACGTCACATCAACGAAGTCTTCCTCGTCTCTCAGTCTTCGGAAAGATGACAGAATCGAACTGTGAAAATCGTTCCATCTTAAGGAGTATTGTTGTTCCGAGGGGGTCGGGGACCCCGAGGTTCCCGAACCGTTTGCCGGCGGCTCCAGCATCGCCCCGAGCGGCCGCACTTTTATACGATCCGTTTTCGCGTTTTCGTCCAACTTGGCCGTTTTTCGCGGATTTTTGATAAACTATTTATATGAGATCTATGTCCTTGTTGTATTAATTGTTTGATTGTTGTCATTAAAAGATTCAAATTTTGTCCGCGTGTGTATTCTCATGTTATTGATACTTTTCTCGGTTAGTGTTTGGAGGTAGAAGATCTAGATTGCATAGCACTATTTATTATAAATATAAAGTATAATTATGAATTAACAAACTTTAATGTCGTATATTTTGCTATATCACAGCTTATAGATATACTTGTCTATAAGACTTTATTCACATTTGGTAGTATAGATTGACTTCAACGTATACTTAGGGTTTCATTTAGTTAAAAAGTTGGTTTGGAAGCTAGCTTTGCAGTGTACTTTCTTTCAAATGGACCTGAAAAAAATAAATAAATATTAGAACAATGATAACAAAATCTATTCAAAAACTTCAAAATAAAAAAATTGTTGTACAAGTTTTTGGACATGTAAAATTATAACTACACAAAGTTGAAAGTGAGACAACGATTAACCTCATAAAAGATAGATAGCAAAAAATATTTAAATGTTAATTACTTTTAATGTTGCAATTGCTTCGGCAAATATGCAAAGCGACATTCTAACAATTGTTAATTAGTTAATAAAACAAGATTTAATTGCCAAGGTGTTTCTGATTTAAGATAAACATATTTTGTTAAATGCATAACTAGAAAGTTTCATGTAAAAAATAGTACGTAGAATAATGTTCATTTTATCTGATAATGCATGTTCATGCATTTAGGAGTTAAATTTAACTACATGAATATGTAATGAAGTATGTCATAAATATAAAATGGTCAGTTCAAATGCAATAAAATGAGTCGTTTTGATTAATCAAAATAATTTTATATGTGAAACTTTCGTAACTCCAAAAAGACAACTCATAATGAAACGCGGCAAGTGTATACGAATGTCGAATAATAAACTAATAACCTGTTTCACATAACAAGCCGTTCAATAAATTATACGCGTGCGTTTAAGTGAACGGTTATTATTTTTGGGAATTTTTCGTGTTGGCCCGGAAATGCCGGAGCGGAGATTCGTCTAGTGCGCGCCCGGATGTATCATGATGCATATAGTACTTGGAAAAGCAGGGGCATTTTTTTCTTTTCTATAATATTTTTTTCTTTTATTTTATAAATTTTAATAATTTGATTCGGAAATTCCTCTATCTACTACGCATATCATATTGCAATTTCATTCAAATTTCAAATGAGAGAAAATGGATATAATAATTATCTCGAAGAAAGAAAAATAACAGTACATGTGCATATTGCACTCAACTTAATCAGATTTACATTTTTAGCCATGCTTAATTATTACTCTTAAGGAAATGTGCTCGCGGGCCATTTAATGATGATTAATACTAAACAATCTTCAATCGATAATCAACATAGATTTTCCAATGATCTTATTATTTAAGAAAAATAACTAGTCGTTTTAGTCATAGTGCATCTTTATGAATTATAAGATTCATCGTGTTTCTTATTTCATATTCTTTTTACTATATATTTCTCTTAATTTATTTATTATTTTTTTACTATATATTCCTCTCAATTTTCGGAAAGCGAGTACGTATGTAAAATTACATATGATTCACGAACATCTAAGCGCCCGAAGTCATATCACGTTTTCTTATGAATTGCAAACACGTCATTGCCGAGGTATCTTGAAATAATTTTCATTGCTCAATTTATATTACTTGGTTTTTGAAAGATTCTGGGAATCATTACGAGATTTTGAGACATTATAATTGATAACTGTTATGTGAAATTATAACTCAACGCAATGGAGGATAGAAAATGGTGGATAGAAAATGTATTCTATTTCTTAGAACTCAATAGCAAATATAAATTGAGAAAAGTATATTGTACTAGAAAATAAGTCAAATTTTATAGCATTGGATGATGTCTCTATGTTTTGTTCATATAGTTGACGCTGAGTTTTATTGCTTTATCCAACTTTATTATTTAGTTTTAAAACTATTCGACTTCCAGAAGTTTCTTTAACTCTTTTGAACAATCGTTGAGAATATCGGGTTAAGGCAACACAAACATCTCATAATTAACTCGGCATTGTCTGCACGATGACAAATTCCACTTTTTGCTTCGCGCCCATGTGTGGTGATTAATTACACTGACAACAATACGAAAATACATGTATTATTCTATAGAGGCGTAATCCTTCTTCGAGTTCTATGAATTAATAATACACACAATATGGTGCAGAAGTAATAAAACTTAATTAATAATTATAATTAACGGTTTCATCGAACCAGAGTTTTGGCGGGACGTGTTTTTTAAGCGCGAAATGCTATTTATTATCTTGGGAGGATATCGCAGTTTGTGGGTAATCGACAAATCGGTAGTTAATTCTGCTGTTTGTATATTTTGTTGATTCGTTATTATGAAGGAAGAGTTTCCTAAATAGACAACAAAATTTTAGTATAAACGTTAAAATTGACATACGTTATAAAATTAATTCATTACGATTACAGAAATCAATATAATTGTTTTTATAACACAATGTGAAATCTATAGCATTCATTTAAATTATGTTTTATAATGAGGTAAATTTTACATCGTTTGTTTGAGTTGTATCGTATACTATGTGAACTCAGTATTTAAATTTAAATTGTTATGAAGTCTTGCAAAAACCATAGCACTCATTTAAATTATGTTAAAGAATAACGTGAATGCCAAAATGAATTCCTTTGAATTGTGTTATAAAATGACGTGTATATTGTAACATTTAATTGAATTATGAAATAACGCGATTACTATAGTATTCTTTTACCTTGAGCAATTTGAATGCAGTAGTGGTTGACTATTATCTATTGGATTATATTTTTATTAGATTTTTTACCTAATATCAGATTTTTACTTAAAATTATTGAGCAGAATATGCTGCAATTTGAGATGTAGATATTATCACTTGATATCATATTTTGCTCTATAATCTCAAGTAAAAATCTAATATCAACACTGATTGATATCAAGCTGGCCGAAATGAGTATTATTTCCAGAACAAGTTTAAAACTCTTTGTCATGACATGACATGTATACCATATATTTTTTAAATCAAGTTATAGTTACTTAAATGCAACAGCATTCTTACTTTAGAGTCAGCAAAATTCTGCAAAATTTATTCGCTTCCATTAACCGGTTGTTAAAATAATTAATTAACAATAAGTACTTTTTAGTATAATTGCGAGTTGCACTACAAATTGTTTTCACTTTTGTTTGGACAAATTTTGTTTGATATAATATTGCAATGTATGTATTTAGTCTCTAATCAAGCAATCATTGGAATTATCATTATTAATCACTTGAATAAATAAATAAAAAAAATGTGTTAAGGAATGAAAAGTATGCTTTGGTATTTATTTGGTTATTATTGCGCTATAGTATTCATTTTAGTAAGATTCAATAGAGCACGATAGAATTTTTTCATTATTGACTAGAAACACTTCGTTTTCAGAAAATCTGCCAATCTTTCCACCCTTATGGATACCGTACGTTTACCGTATGAAGAGTATTACACAATTCTGAGATCCTCTTTACCATCAATATCCTCGGCAATATTCTTTGCGTATACTATTTTCATATTCAACGCATGAAGTATCGGCATTCGATATGGCGCCATACGATATATAGTATTGTTCATATCGTAACGCGGGGTAATATAAGAACAAGGACCATCACTTGCCTTGCCACAGAGGAATGGACAGGCAGCCGGAGGAAAATTTACACAACACTGTATTAAATGAAATAAATTCAGAACTAACTAGCTGTAAGTGGAATTTTGTCTTAAGGCAATTAGGGCATCGTGCCTTGGAAACTTCCCGTACCAAATATATTATTTTTTTAAAAACGATTAACATTTTTGAAAAAATTTTACTTCGAAAAAATTAGATTTTTGAGAAACTAGGAATTTGACAAAAAATTCCTTTTTTTGAAAAAAAAGAAACTTTTTTTGAAAAAAAAATGTTTTCTTTATTTTGACATATTTTGAAAATTCTGAACTCTTTTCAAAGCTATCGTACTGCTTTAACTTAACTGCATAGAGACAAAATGTCAAAGCACGTAAGCGCCGCGTCGCCGTCTAATGAATAAACATTGGTATGAAACCCATAGGAATGCAAACAAAATTTATACTTATTGTTAAAATCTCTATAAAATATCTGATAATTTGATGTGCATATGTCTAATGATCATTTTTGACCGCCAAATGGCATTTTTTTTTACTTTTTTATTAGATCTCCAAAAACCGCTAGACCTGCCTTCATGAAAATTTGACTAATTCTTGTCAATACAAGTAAAATGTTTTTTGAATTATTAAAATCGGACGGTCCGTTCTCTTAAAAACTGAGTTACCATTTTTGGCACTTTTTGCCCCGTATCTTTGGAACGGCTAGACCTGCCTTCGCCAAAAACTAATCAGCACGTCTCCTTATCAATATGAATCGAATGTTTTATGAATTATTTAAATCGGTTGATCGGTGTTCCCGAAATCGTCGATGAAAATTTGTATCCGCACACACACACACGCACACACACATACACACACACATACATCCATTTTTTCTAAGGTATGCCAAAATGTTCAGAAACCTTTAAAACGTAAAGATATATAAAAATTTTCATTTTCGAATTTTTTGCGATTACTATAACTTGCCCTATGGGAAGTTAATATTTTTTTTTAAGATTTTAGGACATATTGTTACACTTGTGGTGCAAAATATAAATGGGGATTCTAAAATAATATTTCAGCAACAACTATTCTTACGGCACTGTTTACAATATCAGCAGTCTTATTATTCATATTTTGGGTAATTGTTATTGTTTTTTATAATTCTGCAAATGCGTTTTTGTACTGTCAGATATACGAAAATAATTGAAACTTAATATGCAATAAAAGTGAACAAACAAGGAAAAAAACGAACATGGATTACTTACTTGTAAAGGACGAAATAACTAGATTTGGAAGTTTCACTTTTACTCCAATAAGAATACTTTATTGCCTGATATAATAATTCCCCGATATAAAATGTTGTTGTAAATATACAGAAAAAGCTCGCTAATCTGACACTATTAAAACCAGAAAGTATAGTGGAGAAGTCATAATGGGAAATAACGTTAAAATTTCCAAAAATGTGTATATGTACATTTATAAAATGGGGTGTAAAATTTTTAATGGATTATGAAAACTGCCAATAGATATTTTCTTGAATATAACTATTCCATAAAATATAAATTGAAAAAATGATAATGTTCAAAAACATAGATCCGATAAATATATATAGACAACTGTTAGATATTTTAAAGTGCAACGATGCATTATTATTGTATTAATACATTATGTAATTTTAAGTCCTCCTGAAACTACTTACATAGTGTGGGCTATGTAATAAAATAATATTAGTCTTTACAATTATATCAATTATAATTTCAAAAATATTTGCAACATAAATTGATGATATGTGAAGATTTAACTATAGGTTTTTTTTCGACAGTGACTTTATTGAATAAACAGTTTATTTCTAAAACATGTTATTTCTTAAGGAGTCATGTTTTTAAACAAAGTCCTTCTTTATTTAACGACAGTTAATTGAATTATTGTTTAAAACAGTTGATTGGATAATCAATTAGAACAGTGTCTTTCTTCAATAATTCCTCTTTCTAGCAATGAACTTTTTCTTACGGTTACGTATGTTCTCTTATAATTACTAAATATATTAATATTTAAATATCGTTCATATCAAATATCGCCTTTGGTAAATAATAATAACTTTTATGAATACTTTTTTGTACATTGAGTAAACACTAACCCCTTCCCCTGTCTATTACCAGCCTCGAGGCTTCGAACCCATACTCCCGATGTCACTTTTTTCGCAAAGGGAGATCTCTCGTCCTGTCGGGTTTTCCACGTGCTTTTTCTCTCGCATCGTAGAGCGCGGCTTTAGTTATGAAGTATGATCACGTTTTCCACCAAGACGGGAAAATTCGAAAGACGAAAGACGGAAAGCTTTGTTTCATTTCGGATGATCGGCAGATAAATGTCGATGTACACAAAGAAAGAAGCGTCCATAATCGTTTATTGAACGATTCTGAATTGAACGGAAAAAGTTGGACGATGGAACATAAGGCTATTAACATCATTGCATGGCGTAGACGAATGATGAAATTCGCACCGTCTTGTGATAAGTGTAGGCGACTCTTTATATAATATTTTCAATTCAAAAGGTTTTTGACACTAATAAAAAATTTATTCGCTTTTGCACCTAGGAGGTTAGAATTTTTTCATAATGGAATTTGAAATTTTACTATTTTATAAAATAATATATTAAACTCACAACGGGTCATAGGTACGCTTTGTGGGTATTCCATATAATATAAATTCTAAGATTTTTAAAATAATGATAATAATTATTATAATTTTGCAATTGCTCTCGTTCCCCGACCCTTTTGTACCCTAAATGACTATCGAGTTTCAATTAAACCATTTATTGAGATTTTTTGTATAATTCAGCAGTAATTTGCAAACTATTTACTCCCCATTGACCCTTGGTAATCAGCAAACATGTTTGCAATTGAATATCTAAAAATATGTTTACAAATTACTGCTGTATTCTACAAAAAAAATTAATAGATCATTTAATTGAAACTCAAAAGACATTTGAGGTAAAAAAGAAGTTGAAATAAATTTATATCGGTCATTTTTTCATTATGAGATAATGATATTTTAACGTATATTCTAAATTTTGGCATTCACCTAATTTGCTGAATAAATAGATATGTAAATTATAGTACTTATTCACGAGGTCATCATGTGCAATACCAAAATCGAATTCGACATTTTATTCTGCATTCAACATAAAAAATTATCTTGTACGAGATTCTACGATTATATCAGTATGAAAATGTAATTACAAATAAAATGATCGTTGAAGCTTAATAGTATATTAATAAATTCAATACCACGACATTCTGTATTATATTAAAAATTAAATTTAGTGCATTCGTATCTTCATAATAAAATAAAAGTCAGCATAATAATTAACATTATTTATATTTAATGAAAAATTTAAATTTTTATTGCAAATAAATTTAATGTAATAAATATACTGATTTATTGATTTTACAAACTTCGATTTGAAACCGCTTTAACGGTAGACACGTGACCCATCATCACTAGATATAAAAAATTGTTTGATATGCAAAAATATCATTACTAGAAATTAGTTTGACAACTGAAATTGTTATGATTAATATGTGAAAGCTCCGTTGAGATATATCTTTATGCCACATATAAAAAACGAAATTATTTCAGAGCATAATTAGTGCGCCTTAATTAGTTTGGTTAATTAATAATAAACGTGTGGGTTTTGTTATTTCTTCAGCAACATGTTATAGTTAAGTCTTTAATATTTAATCTTGTCAAAACTGACAAAATTTATGTCCCATGAAATTTCGTTTACTAATGAAAAATATAAATAAAATCCATTCGGAACCGAATTAATATTCCAATATATATATTGTCAATAAATTAGAAATCGTGAGTTACATAAATATTATAATTGTGTTAAATACATTTACACAGTATAACGATCATTGAAAAGAAAGTACCCGTGTACCGTTCGTCTAATTTATGTATAAATTATGATAATATATGAAATCAAGGAAGATAGAGAAAAAATGTTAAATTCAATCGTATACTAATGCACTCATTGGATTTTGTCACATACTGTGAGATGTCTATAGAAATTGTAATTTATAATAATGCTTTCTGACGCGTTAAAATAAAAACATAACGTTCCATGAGATTTCTAAGTAATTAAGGAAATTTCTTTTGAAATTGAATATATAAATTTTAGGTCTGTTATTTAACAAATTACAAAAAATAAATTCGCATCAGAAAAAATAAGATATTGCATCTATTGTTGGTCATTCTAAATTAAAACTTATTGGTTGGAAATTATTTCATCGGTATCGGAAAATATGTTAATGTAGAAATAATGATTGCTGGATTCCCAACATAGGTGAAAAAGCATTCCAGGTCATTCAAGGAAAAAAGAACCAGAAAACGACAAAAATGATAAGATTGTAATTATCACGTATAAAAATTTCTAGACTAGAGATTTTGTCGTTTTTTTTTCTCTATTTTTGAAGTTTAGCCTCCAATTTCGACTTTAGATTCCGCGGTTAACAACACATTGGGAAACATATATCACATACCCAATATATGACAACTTCAGGCGGATAAGATTTTTTTAATCAAGAATCAATAGCGCAATAGCAAAACTACAGTTTGAGAATCTGTGCAGTCTAATTCTGTGTTTAGTGAAGGATTAAAACAGACCGGTCTAATTTTCTAATTAAAATTCTATGCATCCGCAGCGAGTGACGGAATTATTCTCGTTGCCGAAATTCGAAATCGAAACTCGCTTCGTTTCGAAGTCCAACAGTTGGTGAAGATTTTTGCTGTGGATTGTTTTGTGTCGGATCACAATTTAAAAATAAAATATATATACATATAAATCAGGGATTGGTAACTGTAAGCTGAATTGAAGAAGGGTAATTTGAATTGATGAATTATTCAGTAGACATTGAGAATTTGTGACATATCTGTACGGTGTAATAATAAATGGGTGCGAGTTTCAGGTAAAAATGCTTTCGAATATAGTAACGAAAACACATATTTACATCACACACAGCTATATGACATTTCGTCACTACCGATTCATGCAAAGATAGACCCATAACAAAATGTTACCATAACATTTCTGTTTTATCGGAGAATAGGCTCCTCTTTAGTATAGAATCTTCAAAGTAAAATACAATTTATACCAAACGTGATTTGGATATAAAAATTCTTTTAGGCATTGTATATATGAATTCTCACAAATGAGTTGTATAATATCAAAACGTATTTTATTATTAACTCATAGGGGTCAATTCTCCGGTAAAATAGACGCTAACATAGCGTTGTTATGACAACGCTTTGTTATGCTTCTTGTTTGGTACTAAAAACTGTGCGAATGCTGCGTGGTGGCTGTGCATCAGGCTTATTAAATTTAAAAGATAACCTAGAAAATGCACAAACCTCAAAAAAATGTTATCGTAACAGTATCCTTATATTGTGCATTTATAACACACGGTTTTATACGTAAAACACCTAATGGAACAGCAAATTTATAGCATTTTCACAGTTTTTAGTACAAAGAAAGGAGTATAACATAACATTGCCATAACAACGCTGTGTTATGTCTATTTTACCACAGAATTAACCCCATAGTTATTAATAATAATTAATACAATGCTATAATAAAAGGTTCATTTGCCATAGAAAATGTCTTTCTATCAGTTTATGCTTGCACAGGATGGGTACGTGTGATTTCAAGGTACTTTATAGAGTTTTTTTCCTTATGTTTCCCGTCGCATCTCTATAATTTAAATAGATTCAAAAATTTAATGTTTATCTCTAAAATGAAGAGTAAATTTTACACCGACTGGTAGTCTATTATGTTTATGCACCACTGGTTAGAGTGAAAAGACACACCGTCCGAAAATAGATGGCGCATCCCATACTAAAAATAATACACATGTAGATCATCGTGGAGATTATGCGTGGATTTGCCTATTATGATGCTGCTGCCGGTTTTACGTACAAAGTAAACATAAACAGTAACACACATATACCATATGTTTTACTTGTTTTTGCCAGAAATAAATATCATAATCTATCTAGAGTTTGAACTTTTTACAAAGTCACTTGAACGTGTATTAGTATGCAGTTGCAGTATATTATCAGCATCATAATTACACACAGGTAAATTTTTGTTAGCATGCATAAAATAACATAGTTTTAATTATTGATGTTGGGAATGAACCTTGGATAGAAAATAAATGTTGATAATTCAGATACTTTTTTACAGTTTTCAGTATCTTCAGCAAATTACCAACATCTCACCTATACATTTATTTCAAGTGACAATAATTAAGTAAAATGTATCAACGGTCATTTACTACGTAACATCTATTTTTTATTCAAAAAATTATATCTAATTTTTGGGGCATATACCAGGCATTTAAAAATTTTATATTCGATGAGTAATAAATATGAACTATAAATAAAATATTAGAATATTATAAAATAAATAATAATATTAAAATGATAGTCAAAGACTCTATGTCGAAGTCAAAAGTTCCTAAAAGGAAAGCTATGGAAACCATATTCTATGTTATGTTATTAATCTTTTCATTTGTGATGTTTTAGTTACTTTTTTTGAAAAGCTTTATTAATGATTCTCAAGAAATTACTAATTGTCCACAAAATGTCCACTTCGCATATGACATGATATTTCTAGATTAATTATAATATTAATCCAACAAAAATAATTCTTCATTTAATTTAATAACAAATTTAAAAAAAAAGATAACATTGGAAGGCTGGGTACGGTTGTGCCAGTCATCATAACAGCTAAACTATAATGATTAGAAGGGTCCAAAACGAGAAAGATGAAGTATTTTTGTTCGAACAAGTTTCCACAGTTCACAAAAGTGAGTTTATTAACAAAAGGGACTTGTTTATAGATATACTGGTAAAAAAACAAAATTATTGCTGTTAAAAAAAAGTTGCACAACCGTATCCAGTCTCCCCTACAACTTTTATCTAAAGTTGTGTAATGCAATTTACTAATATGAATAAATTTAATGACAAAATCTTTTTTGGTTAACTATACATTAAAAATTCATGTATATACTATGAATTGAGCAGACTTGCTAATCTTCTTCTATCAAACCAGACCGAATAAATTAATACGTATCTGCGGCATATTTAATTAAGTCGGATTTGATTTTAACATTATTTTGCATAACAGTATAAATTGTTTATTCAACGATGCTAATTGGTATAAAATTCTGCCTATAAATTCCTCTTCGAAACTAATTGCTCAGTACACAGCAAAAAATATTAATTTGATTGCAACCGAAATAATCAGTGGGTAATTTAATAAACACAAAAATAAGCGTTTAATTTTTTTTTGCTTTCTATATTGAATTAGCGTTACACATCATTATTGTTGGGTGCTTCTAGACTTTATTAATATATCATTCGTTAGTTTCATGAAAGTACTCTCTGTATCTCGTAATACATCGGATAATCCATCATTCTTAATATGATCTATTATGATAATGGATTCAAAACATAATACAGTCGTCATTTCGACTTGATTAGAATATTCAGTCAGAAACAAAAACAACAAAAAGGGGGACACAGAAGCAAATAAAAACATATTTGTAAATTAATCAACATTTTTGGAAGTATTTTTTGTGTACTTGGTATATTTTTTGCAATGTGTATTATTGATTACAGACCCGGGTGTCGATAAAGATAAATTTATCGAATTTTAAAATTATTAAGTAGAAGAACAAGTTTTTCGTTTAAAACTGTGTTTATTTTTATATTAAATTAAAATTACTTTTGGTAAATTGATTGAATGATTATTGGAATAATCAACTAATTTTGTTCAGAAAATATAGATGATTTTTTATGAGACTATGTATTGTATTTTTTTTTTTTAATTTTCTAATTCAAAATATAATAACGTTATTGCATGAATAAAAACAAATAGTTCTATTAGAGTTTAATTAATTTGCAATTTAATTTGATGGAGTAATTAAATTACTTGGCCAAAACAACATTACACATTAAAGCTAACCTACAAAACTCACTACATAACAATTATATAAGAAATGAAACTTTTGGGTTTTATGGGTGAAACGCCTGATTCCAAAGCAAATACATATTTTTGTCAGTTCTTACTTCCAATTCATACGAAAATATACCCGTAACATTTCTATTTTATCTAAGAATTGAGCCCCAAATTAACAAGAAATAATATAAAAATGATTTCAATAATAAAATCAGGATTGAATATTAAATAATTATTCTGAAAATAGTAATGAACTGAAAACGTTGAGGACTACCTTGTAACCTAGTAACTTTCAGTTGAAATTCATAAAAAATACAAATTGCTAAAACTTATTTTGTTGAATTATATATATTCATCATATTTATATCGATATATAAAAATCCAATAAAGATATAAAATTCGTTATTTAAATTTTGTAATAGGAGATGATGAATAAATAAATTCTAAATCGGTTTCAGTCAGTACAAAAGTTAACTTCCAAATCACTATTTGGTACATCGGACGTGCCATTATCCCCTAAAAACCATTTATGTACATTTGTCTAATCGTTCCTCTCTGTCGTCCTATTTTTTTTCTCTCCTTTAAAGAATGCGATCTTTGGGCAAACGGCGGTGGTAGAAACACAAAGAACTTTTATTGCAAGTGCACATTAGTACTTGCAGAAAGGGGCGGCTTTTTTTAATATTTATGGTTTTATATCTTTACAGCCCTTGTGTGTACAGAGCCCTGGCGACAACTCACGCGCTTTTTTTACATGCTGGAATATATTAAAGTACACTTACTTAATGTACCTACTACTAATTCATTTCGAATGCAAATAAAACAAAGAAATATTTTGATGTAGGGGCGGTTTTACGCACGCAGATCTTTTGGGCACGCACTACTAAAGTTGTAAAGACTGACTTGTACAAATTTTATATATACTTGGATTTTGTTTTATTTATGTAATTCATTTCAATGACGGCAACGAATTAGAGAAATTTAGAAAACGCACGAAATTGTAAATTTTATTACAAAACTTTTAAGAAATTTATTAGCCATTAAAGAATATATAATCTAATTAATTAAATATATTAATGCACTATGCATGTTTGTTTCGATACAGAATAATAATTAGACAATAATAATATCCATATTCAAATTATTATTAAGTAATGAGCACGAAGATTTTAAATAAAATTCCAAAAGTACACATTTTTTGAATATATTTTTTCGGATTTAAGTAATTACTTGATATACCAATATATTAACCTTAAAGTAGATTTAAATTTGAAATGAATATAATGATGAATATTTAAATTTTTGCTGGTTTTTAGATTTTGATGACCAAAATAAACAACAAGACAACTTGCAATAGAGTCATTTGACTAAACAGTCTTAGTCATTTGACTCTGGTTGTTATAATTATATAGAATAAAAAAACTTAATATTTTATTTAAAACAATGATTTTGCACCATGATTTTGATAATTTCTGATTTATTGTAGAATAAAATATTTCGTATATTAACACCTATTAAGTGTTACTTAAATTTGTCTTAAAATTTAAAAACTATGAACTATTTTTAAACTGTTATTTCACTTATTGACAATAAGACGCACATAGAACAAATATTTGATGATTTAATTTATTACCACAATCCTAATGGATATTATTTAGTTCACATTGTTATTGACATGTTGACAACCGCAATTATTAATAATTATCTTTTCCATATTGATATTCCATTTTAAACATCCTCCATTCTATATGGCAATAAATTATTTCGTATCCATTATAATTTTGCAATAACTTTATTGCAATATTGCACCGCGTTTTGCCTTGTCTTATATAACTCCAACTTTTCACTATTATTTACATTTTATAAAGCCATATCAGATATGAAGCATAATAAAAATTAATTGTATTTAATTATCCGAATATTCATATATGTATAACAAGGCCAAACTAGGTATTATTAAACAAGAACGGCAATGCTTATTACGGTATTGGGTTGTACTTTATTTGCAGGTGCTCAATTATATAGAAATCGGATTATCATATCAAATTATATGTTGCAATAACGCATTCATGGTAGTAATAAATTTATAATTTATCAATTATATTATTATTAGTTGTGGTTAAATTACAAGCAAAAATGTCTCTGAATAAGATACTATTGTATGTGAGTAGATAAGCGGGCACGGGATTATTTTGGTAATTAAAAACGTAAAAATGCATAAACACAGTTTATATAAACACATGTATAAAATATCGCGATTCACATGATACGTTCCAAAACAAACAATAGATATGGAAATTCAAATTTTTTATGCATCGCATAACAGCTTTATATTTGTACTTTAATTAACGATAAACTCGAAATGAAATATGAAGATACACATATTTATTTCGGCTGCAGTATTATAGAGTAGAGCGAGGCTTAAAGGTCCTTAGATAAAAAGTTCCACAAGATAAGAATTTTTCACAACAATATTCAAAAGTACAGGGACGAGGGATGTAAAAGATGTACGGTATAACCAGCTATCACTTTGATTTTTAGAACACTGCAATCGGGAGATAAACGGCAATGTTCAAATATCCATAACAAAAGTATTTTCCTGTTGTTTTGGAAAAGTTCAAAAAAAGCTCATTTAAAAGAGATAAATAAAATAGTTATGTGTTTTTTGTTGTGATATACATAGTTTGGTTTTCACAATGTAATTGCTCAAAGCCAAATTGGACCTTTGTGCCCGGCCCTACCCTATTATTTTTCAAATTGTTATTAATGAAAACAAACGTAGCAAATCCCGTAGCAGTTGTACAAAACACAAATTCTATTTTTATCATATGATTCCAATAATATAATTTACATCATCGTAGGGAGATGTAAGCAAAGCTCTTTAAGAAAATGCAAAACAAAGCACATAAAAGAATTGAATAGAATCGTAGATTGTTTTCCATCGTCGGGACGTAGCGAATCGAAGTACCGCGCGAGGGACTACGTTCGCAGAAAACCATTTTAATAGTTTATTTTATTTCGCGAAGATAGAGAACGGCACACCATTTCCCGCACATAGAGAATATTTCCCACTTGGGATCAATAATACGACTATATAGTACCCTCTACTAGGAAACAGGTACTGTGCAGTACTGTTTTCGTAGAGAGCAAAAGCACAGATGGAAGCAATTCCGATATAACGTGTGATTATTGTGCTTTTTCCGTACCGCGCAAATTGTTTACTACGCCCCGTGTCACATGCGCCTTACACATACAGGTAAATCGCAAGATAATTGATAATTGTAAGTGGAATTCTGTCTTAAGGCAATTAGGGCATCGTGCCTTAAGGCAAATTGCTGGAACTTCCCGTATCAAAAATTATTATTTTTTTAAAAACGATTGACATTTTTTAAATTTTAAAAATTTACTTCGAAAAAATAAGATTTTTGAGACAAAAAATTAAGAAAAAAATTTTTTTTTTTATTTTGGCATATTTTGGAAGATCTGAACTTTTTTTCAAAGCAATCGTACTGCTTTAACTGCATAGAGACAAAATGTCAAAGCGCGTAAGCGCCTCGTCGCCGTCTAACGAATAAACATTGGTACGGAATCCATAGGAATGCAAACAAAATTTATACTTATTGTTAAAATCTCTATAAAATATCTGATAATTTGATGTGCGTATGTCTAATGATCATTTTTGACTGCCAAATGGCATTTTTTTTTACTTTTTTTGTTAGATCTCCGAAACCGCTAGACCTGTCCCCATGAAAATTTGATCAATTCTTCATCTCATCAATACAAGTAAAATGTTTTTTGAATTATTAAAATCGGACGCTCCGTTCTCTTAAAAACGGAGGTACCTAATCAGCACGTCTCCTTATCAATACGAATCGAATGTGTTTTGAATTATTCAAATCGGTTGATCCGTGTTCCCGAAATCGTCGACGAAAATTTGTATCCGCATATACATACACACACATACATATATACATACATACACACACACACACATACATCCATTTTTTCTAAGGTATGCCAAAATGTTCAGAAACCTCTGAAACGTAAAGATATATAAAAATTTTCATTTTCGATTTTTTTGCGATTACTATAACTTGCTCTACGGGAAGTTAAAAATAAAGCTTTATACGTTACGGTTTACATGTCATCCAAAAACTTGTACATCAGGTGGTGGAAATAGTTTTTGCAAAACTTATTGCGAAAATAGAATGTATGAAAAACTAAAAAAAACATCACAAACCACATAAAAACACGAGCACATAAATGCACATTATTAAATTATATTCAATCACAGCACTGTTTATTTTTTGTTTGAATTTTCATAAATTTGCAATTTTTTTTAAAAAAAATGCCAACACTCAATGAATAGTCCAAAATTAAAATAAAATCAAGGATCAACTAAAATAAAAGCAAATAAAAAAAAATTGATCCGAATTTGGCTTACACTTAAATTTGTTATAGTACAAAAAATATGTCCGCACTAGCCGCCTACTTGGATATAACTGAACGGAACACTGTTTGAAAATCGAACTGTCAGAGTGTGAGTACGGTTGATACACACGGCCAGACCTCTTTACTCTTGTGCTTTGCTTTTGCTAGTTTTGCTTTGCCCGTTTGCTACTAGCAAACGTGGGTTACGTACGTACGTCGCATCAGTACGTACCGACAGAAGAGTACCACCATCGCAGTCAGTGCACGCACACGAAAGCGCGAATCCCAAACTCCTCGGCGTCGGATTCACGTGGAACGTGGAACCGACAGACCAATACACTCGAACGGCATAAATCGAATGCGCCGGAAAGCGTCCTTTTCTATGCGGCCGCGGACGGATGGCGGGGGTGGACAACTGAGGGTTGATGACTTATTTTAACATTTGTTTATAAATAAATAATTCTAGGTTGCAAAATTGAACTAGTGGTGCATAGCATCGTGCCTTAAGGGAAGTTGATGAAACTAGCGGTACCGTGATTTAAAGTTTTTTTAAAAGCTTTAATTTTTTTAGAAGGTTTGAAAATGTAGATATTTTTTGAGAACTTAATTTTTTTGAAATTTAGTATTACAATTTTTTGTAAATTTTGTCAAAAATTTGTTTTGAACAGAAACATTAAGACTTAAGTAAATTTTAAACAATATAAATCTTGATACGGAACCAAAAAAATGTAATTTTTATTAGAATTCCTACAAAATATCAAATAATTTGATGTGCATATGTCTATAGATCATTTTTGACCGCAAAATGGCACTTTTTACAAAAAAAATATATTTGTTTTTTTTGCGATTACTATAACATACCCTACGGGAAATTAATTATGGCTCTACTTTTCGAAATTATATTTAAGACATGTATGCTCAGTAGATAAAACACGCACAAATTGATTAAACTAATTGTACAAACATAACGAACAAAATGCTTTATCAACAGTCATATTTCTAAATGAAGAATAATATATTAATTATATTATAAGCTAATACAACTTTTTTTTTTATTTCATCATATAATTAACTTCCCATTAAATTGTAATGGGCCGAAAATCTAAATTGAAAATTTTTGCATTTCTCGACATTTTGAAGGTTTCTGAACATTTTGGCATACCTGAGAAAAAATGGATGTGTGTGTGTGTGTGTATGTATGTATGGATACAATTTTTCGTCCACGTTTTCGCATCAACCGATTTGAATGGTTCAAAATACATTCGATTCTTATTGATAGAGAGACGTGCTGATTAGTTTTTGGCAAAGGCAGGTCCAGCCTGTTATAGAGATACGTAGCAAAGAGTGCAGATAATAGAAATCGAGTTTTTGAGTGAACGGAGCATCCGATTTGAATGATCTAAAAAACATTCAATTAGTAATGATTGAGAGAAGTGATTATTAGGCCCAGCCATTTTGAAGATACAAAGCTAAATGTACAAAAAATGGCAGTTTTTGAGAGAACTAAGCGTCCAATTTGAATGATTCAAAAAACTTTCAGCTTGTTTTAACAAAATAATTGTTTTTGGAAAAAAAATTGTATTTTTTTTTTAGTTTTTTTTTGTATATCGAAAATCATTCAGATTTTATTTTGAATTCAGACTAAATTTGTAATATACTTTAAACAAATAATTTTAACTTTGCAATTCAGCTTATATAAATCTAAATATTAGACAATGTTACAATATTTATAATAATCTATTTGAAAACATTCAGTATTCCTTGAACATTTCGTTACGGTACGGTTAGTTTAAGCAATTTGCCTTAAGGCACTATGCCACTAGTTTACAACTGTACTTAGTGGACAGCTGGTAAATAAAAAAGACATTGTAATGAGTTAAATGACATATGATAAAAACTGTCAACCTTTTTTAATGTCTGGTTGCAACTTTGTTTCTAATTAGATAGCTTCATGTTAAAAAAATTATACCATTAACTATCCATTAAACCTTGATTGAAATGATTCATATTTATATAATTCTACTTAATTAGAATTATTAGAATTGCGTGTTTGTTCAATTCATTGTTTTCGAATCCAAGGCTCTTGTATTATTGTACAGGTCGCTTGTACCAAGAAAAATACAGAACTGTTCTTAAAAAATCACATTATATAGAATTGCAACAAGGATGGTGCCACTGATTTACAGTGAATAATACTTCTACAGTATCGTTTCACTACATTTCTCCCTAATCTTATTACCAAGTGCAGGTCCGTCGTTGTCCACTACCTCTAACGCTCTCCATGCGGCCCCAGCCGAACCCGTAAACGATATTATTTTGATGTGGTGTGCGTATAAATAAAACGCGTCGTATATTATATTATATAGTGCATCAAGACGAAAAGAGAACCTGATTCACACACTGGGTCATTGTGTAAACGCGCAAAGGCGCGTACGAGTATTAGTTTGCCCGAATCCTTGGTATGCGTGAGGATCTCGAATTTGAACAATCGTTCTGCGAAGGTGGTTGTTTTCTGTTTTCTGTTTTCGGCAGCGGGACGTCGGCTCTTCAACTGCGCGCGCTGCATTGTTTTTTTAACGCTGAAATTGCGCTTATCCCTTTTCTATCACGGACACGTCATCGTAGTGAATCATATTTAAGTACTTGGAAGAGGATAATTTGGAATGTAAAATCACGGTTGAAATTCCTTGCTCTGAAAGCTCTCACAGAAATCTTAATAACATTGCTTGATGTTTACATCCATTCGTCACAGATTGTTTTATAAATTGTTACTTACTTATAAGTTACTCAAATTTATAGAGATATATTTCATATGCGAGCGTGCAAATGCAAATTCACTATCATGAATTTAAATTTGTATTTGAATATTTTCTGTTTCATTCGAAAGAAGTTTCAAAATAAATACAAATAGATTTAGATTCATTGTGTCAAAAGATGTAAAAAACTGATTTCAAATTTGTAGCGAAGACTGGGTACTATTGTGCCTCTGTTTTTGATCAGCAATAGCTTTGATCATTTATCAGATTAAATGGTAATTTGAACATTTGTCTACGCGAAAATACGATGAATTAGTCATAAAATCAAATCATACAAGAAAAAGATGAGTGTCACAACCGTCTTGGATGTGTGAACTGAAGGCACAAACATAAGTTAAAATAATAAGCTATACACAACAAAACCTTTTATGAAAACTTTTATTGTCAGAAATATGTAAAACAATCATTTGAACAAAGCTTATGAATGTACTTTAAAAATATACGAGGTGTGTTCAAAAAGTACCCGGAATTACTAATAATTAAATTTCGCGGGTCTGGAGTGTCTGATTGTCAAAATTTTTTTTTTATTGTGTTGGTATACATGCCCCTAAAGTATGATGAAATTTTCAGCTATATTCACTGTTTACTTTGTCTGTGGTAGTCGCTAAGGTTCGACGTGTTTTTCTGAGCTCGGCGATTTTTACAATGGAAGAATTGAAAAGTCAAAGAACTTGTATTAAATTTTGCGTAAAAAATGAAATAAAGTGTTGCAAAGTGCAAAAATTCACCAGATATGGCTCCGTGTGACTTTTTCCTATTCCCAAAGTTGAAGAGACCCATGAAAGGACGGCGGTTTTCCTCGATTGAAGAAAATCGCTGAGAGTGCTCAAGGACATATCAAAAAGTGAATATCAAGGGTGCTTCGAAAATTGGAAAAAACGCTGGCATAAGTGTATTATATCTGGGGGGGACTACTTTGAAGGGGACCACATTAATGTAGACGAATAAATAAATATTTTTTTGAAAAAACGAAAATTTCGGGTACTTTTTGAACAGACCTCGTATATAAAAGCAAAGCATCTCTCTCCTTTTGGACCTTATCTCAAAATCTGCATTATTTAGCTTCTATGACGACTGTCACTAAGGTATTCTGGTAAAATCCTTAAAAAAATATCGGTTTTACATTATTTTTGTTATTGACCAGACTTTAATATTTAATTACATAAGAATTCTATCATCATTACATCTGTGGATAATTTTTATTCAGTAGTATCTTGAAACATATATTCTTTGGAATATAATATTTGATTGACTTTTATTTCAGAAAAAAAGTATTTGTTTTGAAATATTTTCCTGAAATCAGGAAGACGCTTCATAAAACTAATTTTTAATATAAGCAAATTATTTGTAAACACAATAAGTATTTATTTCTGTATATTATATAGAAGCCGGTCAAAAGATTGAAAAATTGAGCTTTATAAATAAATTATTCTAGGTTGCAAAGTTAACTAGTGGTGCATGGCATCGTGCCTTAAGGGAAATTGATGAAACCAAACATATTTTTCAAAATCCTTCCCAACATGTTTAATTTTTGACAATTAATGCTTCAAACTCTTTGTACCCATGTGCTGGAATTATAGACAATATTCTTCTGTACAAGACAATATCGGTTGAGCCCGCTAGAATATATAAGTAAAATGATTTGATGTAATTATTCACGAATTATTAGAAATAAAATTATTAGAATTACGTGCATAAAAACAATATAAGAATGATAGAGCCAATGTACATAGTGTTTTGCATATAGTCGTTCTTAAATTAGCTCTATACAAAAAAAAATAATAGAGTTATTTGAATGAGTCGTTTTTATTGGTTTTCGTTGTCATCTTGAAATTATTTCTGTACATTTTCTAATAAATCATTGCAATTACATACAAAGTGAATTATCCTCATTTAGCCTAATACCAACTAAAACCTCGCCAATTTCCCGCTAATCCTCACTCCGCGTCTGATCACTAATGATTCCGGTCTCCGTAAGAAATGCTTTACGGGGTGCGGGCTTGGTGGGTGGCTGGTTAAGGAAATCGGGTCGTTCTCGTTCCGGTTGACAGTGGCGTCGCAGAAGGGAAGGGCGAAAAACGAGGGGGGGGGGTTATGTGTTTAATTCCGTTAATTGTCCATCGGTCCCGTCGTTTGGTCTCTCTCTCTTCGTTCATTGCAGGCCATCAACGTTCGGCAGACTTTGGGGCTGTGCGGGGCGCAGGGAGGAATCAATACAGTCGCGCATGACTCCGCGACGACTGAGTCGGATCCTCGAATCCTCGGACACGGGGTTGCACAAAACCGAAACGTCCGTCTAAATCAAAACGCGAAAAGCACAATCCTTTCTTGAGAGACCGCGGTTCGAAGCTTTTGACAGGCCGACGGAGAAATGGGCCCGGGGGTAAAAGTTTTATGTAGATCCACTGACGAAGGAAAGTGAGTAGAAAGAGGAATTGAATTCAGAGGGAAAATCAAATGGTCAAGGGATAAAAAGCTGTTTCGCGTACAAATCTGGTAAAATAATCAAAATGCTTATTCAATTAACCCCCGATTTTAAAAATAAACTAGTGGGGTGTATGGCATCGTGCCTTAAGGCAAATTGCTGGAACTTCCCGTACCGTAACGAAATATTGAATGTTTTCAAATAGATTATTATAAATATTATATTCTTATATTTATAAGAATTATATAAACTGAATTGCAAAGTTAAACATATTTATTTAATGTACATTAGAACTTTAGTCAGAATTACGATTAAAATCTGAATTATTTACGAAATACAAAAAAAAATAAAATATTGAAAAAAAAATGAAAAAAAAAGTTTTAAAAAAAATTTGGAAACAAAATTTGTTTTCCCAAATCAATTATTTTGTTAAAACAAGCAGAACTTTTTTTGAATAATTCAAATCGGATGCTCCGTACTCTCAAAAACTCGATTTTTATTTTCTGCACTCTTTCCTTCGTATCTTCGAAACGGCTAGACCTGCTTTTGCCAAAAACTAATCAGCTCTTCTCCTTATCAATAGGAATCGAATGTTTTTTGAACCTTTCAAATCGGTTGATCCGTGCGCCCGGAAACGTGACTGGAAATTTGTATCCATACATACATACACACACACACATACACACACACACTCACATCCATTTTTTCTGAGGTATGCCAAAATGTTCAGAAACCTTCAAAACGTCGAGAAATGTGAAAATTTTCAACACTTGTTTATTAGCGTGGTATGAACATATTATTGCTTAGTTTTTGGTAGTTAATTAATTGTTTTACAATTATTTGATGCGTTCTATGAATCTTAGTTTCTTAAGATCATTTTTATTAAAAGAAGAACTTTAATTTTTCGAAATCTGATTATATATAAGTACCTAAACGGAATTGGTATACCATAATTTACTAGTAAATATTGAAAAATAATTCAAATAAAATTTTCAATTATGCAGTTTCAGAATGAGCAAATTGTATACGATGCAACAAATACTTCTTTTTAAACTAATCTTAATACTATCATTATTATAATAAAAACTTTAAAGTTAAAACTTTATTGATTTTTCAGTGACATCAATAAGATCTATCTATAAGAACAAAGCATTTTATTGACAAAAAATATACATATTGCTCTCTAATATGCAAACGTATTTTGATCAAAAGATTGAAAATCGCCAAGATTAAATCAAAAAACTTATGTTTACATTTTTCAGATGAATTACTTTAAATAAATATTAACTAGTGAGGTGGGTGGCATCGTGCCTTAAGGCAAATTGGAACTTTCCGTACAGTAACGAAATGTTCGAGGAATACTGAGTGTTTTCAAATAGATTATTATTAATATTGTAATATTATCTTAACATTTATAAGAATTATATAAACTGAATTGCAAAGTTGAAATTATTTGTTTAAAGTATATTAGAACTATAGTCAGAATTAAAAATAAAATCTGAATTATTTTCGATATACAAAAATTAAAAAAAAAAAAGTTGAAACAAAATTTTTTTTTCCAAAATCATTTATTTTGTTAAGGCAAGCAGAAAGTTCTTTGAATCAATTAAATCAGACGCTTAGTTCTCTCAAAAATTGCCATTTATTGTACATTTAGCTCCGTATTTTCGAAATGGCTGGGCTTGCCTTTTTACGAAAAACTAATTACCACTTCTCCCAATCATTACTAATTGAATGTTTTTTAGATCATTCAAATCGGATGCTCCGTTCTCTTAAAATTCTCTTAAAAAGTCAATTTCTATTTTCTGCACTCTTGGCTCTTTATCTCCGTAACTGCTGGACCTGCCTTTGCCAAGAACTAATCAGCACATCTCCTTATCAATAGGAATCGAATGTTTTTTGAACCATTCAAAGCGGTTGATCCGTACGTCCAAAAACGTGGGCGAAAAATTGTATCCATACATACATACACACACACACACATTCATTTTTTCTTAATTATGCCAAAATGTTCAGAAACCTTCAAAACGTCGAGAAATGTAAAAAAATTTAATTCCGATTTTTGGCCCATTACAATAACTTACCCTACGGGAAGTTAATAAATATCGGCCAATTTAAAATATAACGATTAAATAATGTTTATTTAAACGTTCACCATAATTTTGATATTAAAATTATATTCTAAATCAGTAATATCAAAACTAATAGAAATTATTGATGTATCACAATTATTGATGTATTTATGTAATTAAAATCTATTACTATCCAAGAAAAAATATTCAAATTCTTTTATAATCGTGCGAGGTATACGATTATGAAAGCTCCTAGAAAGCTTTGGTGGTGTCTATTTCGTATTTCTATGTAACTATCGCGATTGTTAGTTTTAGGAATCGCTGAATCGTTCGCATTTCATGGTGGGGAATCTTGTCGTACCATTGGCCGATGTTTTGGTTCCGAAAGTATTAAGGAACGGGTTGAAAGTTCCGGTCGTGATGTGGTGGGTTAGTTCAAGTTCCGATAGGTTTCCTCTATCAGGGCACACTAATTGCAACAAGGATGGGGGTTAAGGATGATGATGAGCTTTTACAACCCCACTGCACACAGTCGTAATGCCATCATAAAACAGGAATGTTGGTTGTTACAGTTTGACTTGGAAACTTTATTTGGTTCAGATTTATAATAGAAATGGCGTTTTAAAATGTCTATAGTACTCTGGGGGTTGAAAAATTGATGAATCTTGTATAAAGACAAAAATTACTAGACCGCCTTATTGCTTACTATTGTAAATTTTGTGTTATTACAAACATTTTTATGAAATTACAAACCATAATAACATTATAATTTTAAAAAATCTAACTCTAGAAATTATTCTATAAAACTTTTTTTATATTAATATGTTGAGTAATTTTCACAGCAGTCCTATAATTGATAACAAGTAAAACTGTAGGATTAAAACAAAAACTTTAAAAATACCAAATCTTCTGACCATTGTTATAGATTTTGAAAATTGACAGATATTAATGTAACATAAATTTGTCTTTCGATCTTTCTCTGGTAGTTTTCTGGCAAATGTGTTTTGGAGCTTCAAAGCGCCTTTTGTCAATGTCTGAATATAGATATTAAAGTTAATAACATATTATTCCTTCTTTATCTTTTAACACTGAAAAAGATATAATTTTTTATTTATAATATTTATATAATTAATGAAGTGACCTCTAAAATATGAAAAAAGAGCTTTTCTTTATATCTATGTAAAATTGTATTAGAAACACGTGAATAAAAAGGTTAGTGATAAAGATCATTGTTGTTTAGATAGAAAATAGAAGCAAATAGTTTCAATAAATGTTATCAAAAATAAACTACAGATAAAAACGTAACCCATTTTCAATGTAGACTTGTCCTTTATCCCTTTCCGTGGCATTTCGCCCCTAAACCACATAAACAAAAAGCCGGCGCCTCTTAAAGATTCACTCAACATCGGTGAATCCGGGCTCTAACGGTCGTTCGCGACATAAAAATGACTCCTATATGATCAGTCTACTGTCAAGGAGACACTCTTCTGTACATTCCGGGAACGGGCCCGGATCTCCGGCCATAACCATTTAATTTTATTTGAGAATAAGGAAGGTATTACGGGCGGTTTTTATGAGGTCTGTCGTGCCGCAGGGTCTAAACGGGGTGGCGACGGCTGTCGACACATACGACCCCCATACCGGGGGCGTTTATCGACCCCCCTAATAATGTTAGCGGATTCCCATATCGCGAAATGCACGAGTTTCGTAAATTGAAATGACCTTAAGGAGAACAACTGAGTAAATGCCGTGAGCTGATTTCGGGCAGAGTGTTTTTATTTAGGAGAGGACGAGACGGGAAAATATTTGGGGAAAGTCGTTAAGGTACGCTGGGATGGAAGGTCGATTTGGTTTTATTAGAGTAAACACGTGAAATAAGCAGTTGTATAGGCTTTTTTAAAGTTGACAAACTGTATCATCTTGTATAGCAAAAACGCGATTTATTTGAATTGAACAAGTAGTTATTTGTTGTTTTTAATACAAACCTTGATAATGAATAAAGCAGATGTAAGAATGTTCTTTATGCATTTATTTACCATTATACAATGGTAAGAAGAAAATTGTATCAAGATCAATTTTACCATAAATGGAAGCACTCACTACGGTTTTCATTAAAATAATTTGTTTTTAAATGTATTACTTAAATTGTATTGTATTTGACACGACTACGCCCACGAAAATTTATATTTAACTTCGGTCAGGTATGATTGTGTCTTCCGTTTACGTAATAGTACTATATCAAATCATTATTTTTAACTAGATTTTAGTTTGTGTTTCTATTTACATGTAGCAAATGACATTAAGTCTTTCGTCGCATGTTTTCGTTGAAATCACGTGAATAATGATCAGCCTGATGTAGAATATCAAACGACATCGGTATATTATGTTGATATCCGTTATATATATATATATATATATATATATATATATATATATATATATATATATATTATGGAGTTCATCTGGGAACAATAATAAAAAATGTGCGTTTGATAATTTTTAATCTGCTTATGTTTCAGTTGACATTTGACGCATTTTGCTAAAAGAAATTAATAGCTAAATTAAAACTGCACTATGATTTTGATGTTCAATATATATGAAAAATAATTAAACAGAGCTAAACTACGATCAATATCACGAGGCAACTTCAAAAAATACAAGATCAAATTTGTCGAAGATACGATGAATTGATAATATTACAGTAAAACAATATAACAATAATTTTTATCACATTATTTATTTATAACCAAATAATATTTTTGTATGAGCCACAAATACATTTTTTTATAGAAATATGTAGATTATTTAGCTTTACTAAAACAGCTAAACACATCATATCATACAATTGTTTCAGAATTAATGATTATTTTATAAATATTATCAGTGCATCCTTGTATTGACTATATTTTTAATGTATAAGTTTGTTATTTTTATTTGTTCAAAAATCCAATATTTTATATTAATTTAGTATGTTTGGTTTTGTTTTAGTAAAGCTAAATAATCTACATATTTCTATAAAGAATTGTATTTGTGGCTCATACAAAACTATTGTTTGGTTATAAATAAATAATGTGATAAAAATTATTGTTATATTGTTTTACTATAATATTATCAATTCATCGTATCTTCGATAAATTTGATCTTGTATTTTTTAAAGTTGCCTCGTGATATTGGTCGTATTGATGTATAAAATTATCAAAATAACATACAATAATACAAGAGCTTTGCAGAACGACTAGATGGATTTATCAATTTATGGTAGCATAAATTCTCGAATATTTCTTATCCACGAATTTAAATGACCGATAATGAGCATGAAATAACTCCCAATAAACCTACAAACATCAAATTTGAAGCATCCAACTTTCATTTTATATATCAGACGAAGAATATTAATCAGTGTATGCGTATGTTATTCAAATATGTAGTATTTTGTGTTAACATTCGATATATTCTATCCTTTCACTTACATTTTAGAAGAAGTGACAGAAGTAATAAACTTTTATCGGACCACAACGGACGGTAAAGGTGTGGCCAGAAGATTTATCGATTTTGGGTTTTTGCCATTATTACTGTAAATGCGCTATATGAAAACTTGTTTGTAAAGTACTATTATTTAAAAATAGATAGAGTAAAATTGCATTTTGCATATAAGATACCTGTTACCTTGATACTTTGCCCATGTCCTTATCACTGTTATTCTAGTTGATCTGCCGGCTAATGGGGTGTAAATTCGCAAAAATAAAATTATTGAAAATTATCAAAATAGATAATATTTTTCGACTTTAATGTCTGCAATTTATGAAAGTTTTAATGAACTATCTACTTAGTCGTTCGCAAAAAGTGTTACAATTGTCCTTTTCGTATCGGTTGATAAACGCATTTTTTAAGAACCATATACTCTAGAAATAAATTTTAGCTCTTGGGTTTTACGAATCCAATCAAATTAAATGTAATTGATAACATAGCACACTCAGTTATATTATGTTTATAGAACAATATCTATTAACGTTATCTCGATCGTAATAGCTGGAAGTAATTCCTTTTTCCAATGTACTTAACCAAAAGCGTCACCGACTCATTGTGGCGCCGTAACACTAAAACCAGATCAAATTGCTGTTTTATTTTTATTTTTATTCAGAGAGAAGAGTAAAGGGCGACCGAAATTCGGGGATTATTTGTGACACTAAACATTACGCCATGAACTTCACCAATAAACCAGTACGCTCATGTTTGGTATTAAATTTATTACTTGCTTCACATAAAGCTTTTATCGCTATTGGAAGAGCAGATATCACGATTTGTAGGATTATTTCGGAAAAAAACCTTTTTCGTTGAAAGAAATTGGAAGACAACACATGCTATACTTTGGTAAACATTTTATAAAATCTATTTTTGTTAAATAGTATGAATTTTTATTTTATTTTGAGGTAGGCCTTCCGAGTTCATAAACTATTTTCAAGGTTAATATAGCATTTATCATGTTCAAATAGCATTTTTATTCATATTACAATACGCCAGTTTGTGTTGTTTTTGAAATCTGCAACTCTATTTTGATTCACTTTTTGGATTAATTTGCACAATTACATACTGCTTTGCAGTTTTCCACATGTTATTTTCTTAGATAAAACACAGTTTTTTTCTAATTTTTTAGACACAATTTTGTCATTTATTTTTGGTGGTGGGTTTAGATTTATTTTTATTTGTATTCAATAAAAAACCATAAATATTATAAATTATAATATATAACTCTAACTTGTATATTGAAATATTTAATTTTAATTTTGTTTTAAAATTTATATGCATTTTATGAATTAGTTATTTGTCATGACAACCAAAAACTAGATTGTTTTATGCAAAATCATTTAAATAATTGATTATAACTGAAATAGTCGAAGCTTTTGATTAGTGTTTTGACTCTTTTTTCACAAAACCTTTAAAAAGACCTTTAGATGATCTCTATTCCATTTTCTCTGTTAATATTCTATGTGTTGCTTTTGCTAGACCATATAACCTTTCCAGTGAACATACCTGCCAATGTACGTTTCTTTGCGTGTTTTTTTCTTTTCTTATTGTTTCTGACGCGTTTTTCCATTTCGCTTTTCTAGTCGTTATTTTAGGGTTGGGAATGAAAATTTCCATAACATCCATTACAAATAAAAGCCTACATATATTCTATATTATAATATTTTCTGGTTTTAGTATTTACTCGATATTTGTTTTATCTTTCAAACTTTTGAAGATAGATAAACTACTCGTAAAACTTAATTAAAATTAAATTAATTAAATTATTTTCGAAATAATATTAGTTCCTAGAGCTTCAATTTACATAACGCACTAAGACCGAACAGTTGTTATTTAATTTGAGTATTGTTACATAATTGTTCATGGTTTCATATTTATATATCACGAATAGATATGGTAAAAATTGTAAACATGGCTGGTTAAAAACAGTCAATTATAATTATTTTTTGCATGATTTTTAATTTATTGTTCAATTTATGCTAATTGACAAATATAATATTGTACATTCATCAATATATTCGACATTTGCATGCTTGAGTATTAATTTCCAATTAGTTATTGCCATTTGAAAACGATCTTAATTAACTTCAAATTAAAATATAGTCATAAGCAAGTACATGATTAATATGACTTAATAAAATAGTATCAAAAATACTTGATAATCTGTATTACATATATGTTCAATAAATTTATAAATTTGATAGATTCTTGTAAATTTAAATTCTATATTAGCATGCCACTTTATTTCCAGATCCCTAATAAATTGTAGTAATTTAGTGCCTTTTGCAAACGACCCTAAATCTTATTAAGATATCACCAAGATCATGTTACTTGTATTTCCGTCTAACCCTCGCGACAGACGGGCATACATACCTTTCAAGGCACCCCCATTTGGCTGGTTTTCCAGTATTTTCCTTTCGCAATGGCATGTGATGTACCTCGTCGACCCTCCTCACCTTTTTGTCGCCCAAACCACTTTTCTTAGGTAACATGTAAGCCCACACCAGAGAAAAGCTAGTGTGTAGACTGCAAGCTAGGTAAAGGAAATTTCGTCTGAAATTGGTTATAAAAAATACTTTTTTTTAAGACTTTCAATTTCTATTTAGTTCATAGCTATTTGAATTTTCACTATTCAGATCACATATAGCAGTAAAATGTTTAAAATTTGCACCAAAAAAATAATGATCACATATTAATTAATTACGTCTTCATGGTTTCAAATTTAGATGTGTTGCCATATTGAATTTGGTGTATGAATAAAGATATCGAAATTGGAATATAATTAAGAGTGAAAATTTCAATAAAAAGTTAAATTCGTAATAGACTAAAAATCATTTCATCCTAACACAGGCTTTGAAAACATTCCATAGATCAAATATACCACATTGTTAATGATTATTTTATATTTAGGTAAATGTATTTTGTAAGATATCTAAAATTAAAAAAAATTGTTTGAATGACCGAATTATGATTAATTATAATTGTACAAATATTTATATTTTATAAAATTATTCCTTTAATTACTATATTTGATTAAAATTAATTGCTACATTCGAACTCATTTTGACGTGATTATAGACTTTTTTATTTCTAACATATATTTACAACTATACACACACAATAAGGATTTTCAGTAAATATTTTGGCATAAGGGGTACAACTAGTGTGGAATTTTCAAAAAATTGAATTTTCAATTTTTCCATATTTCGATAGGCTATACCTTTGAAAATAACATACTAAAATTTTAAATCGATATCTTAAATAGTTTTTGAGTTACAGCCATTTAAAGAGTATATATATATAGTATATAGTATAACGATCATTTTATCTTTAAATGCGTTTTTCTCGAAACAGCATTTTCCGAATTTGCTGCAGGGGATTACTCAAAAACAAATGATCCGATCACTGTTAAATTTTTTTACATGCTCTATATATAGTTTTCCGTAAAATAAACTATCGATTTTTTGATCGGATCAAAAATTGAATTTTGGCAGTCCAAAACCGACCAAAATTTTGGGTAAAATTCGACTTTTTTAAAAAAAACGCCGTCATTTTGTCAATTTTTGATTTTTTTCTTTATCGTAGTTCATTTTACAGACAATATTATCTAGTTTAACGAGAATTTTTTTTTAAATTTTATCCACGTAGAAGGCCGGAATCACTGCAACAGTGAAGGGCCTTTTTTTGTCGCGCCGTTGGAAATGGACGATAACTTAAAAAGTATTTAATTTTTTTCTTCAAAAATTTTACTATGTATTCTTCAAGCATGTATAAACATATTTCTAAAATTTTGAAATGATTGATAAAGTAGTTTTTCTAATATAAATTCCCAAAAATCACCGTTTTTTAGGCAGTTACACTAGTTGTGCCGCTTAACATGTACAACTTGATGGTACAAAAATGATCACAAACCAATGCGACCATAGGAGGATAATAGAATACCAATTGCATTATATGTTGCAAATAAGTCTATCTGTAGATGATGGTGTAATATATTTTTTAGCAAAATAAACCTGATCCAACAGAAATGAAAAGTTTGAAAAATTATCACTAAAAATAGTATATATTGATGCTTGAAGTTGAATAAATTTTCTGAAAATGGTAAACTTTGATAAAATTTTCGAAACTGGGTAAAGAAGAAACGCATATATTTGTAGGTGATTTAAATAAAAATGTAGAAATTGTTGAAGTTGCAGAAAACTGCTGAAAAAGTTTAATAATGCTAAAATTTGTGAAATGGGATCAAAATCAAAAAAAACTGTACATTAATGATTTTTTTAGCAATTTCGTGGAATAGTTTTAAAATGGTATTACTATAAATCTAAACAAGAATAAAGTTTTAAAATAATTTTTATCCACCTGCCCTCCGCCGATGGTAGGCGCGTGTTGCGAGCCGTCCGCCTAGGTATAACGCGGTGCTTACGAGCTGCTATATGGAATATAGACGCGGCCATTTCGAGCCGGAGGAAATGCGAAATAGTACATGCGAAAGACCGGTCAGTACATATAATAAGATCAGAAGAAACGGGCATCTGGGGGTGGATGGGGAGAAGTCGTCATGAAAGATACAGGGGATGCTTTCAATTTCAAACACATTGCTTTAAAACCAGTCCGAAAGGTACTGGTTTCATAGTCAAATCTATGAAATATGTAGAATATATCATGGAATATAGCTTTGCTAAACACTAATTATTTTATGATTAAATAACACAATATTTCATTAATATTTATCATATATCAGAGCAATTCCGGTTAATAGTCGCGGATCTGCAAGCTTTTAATTTAAAACACATTCTTTTAAAATAATAATTTATATCGTTTTTCAAATTTCTTTTATAAACTTCATGAAAATAAGCACATATTTGTAATAATAAAAACATAATTGTTTGCCCACAAACCAAGAAATTTAGAAACTCTAAATCATAGGTTCCCAAACTTGTTCGTGCCGAGGAGCCCTTGCAATGTTTTTTGTTTTCAAATTATTAAAGTGACCTCACCTACCAGTTTCGCCGGAACAGTCATGGATTTCCATCTGGTGTTCCGGGTTTTTATAAAATCAATTTTCGGCCCAGATTGTGCAGCGTTCTATATAATTAAATAAGTACTAAAAGTATAGGTTTAAATCAAATCTTCGCAATGCTTGATACTAGAATTGCAACTACCCGTCAAATATCTGGAAACGAAATATTTCACATCACTCAATAAATCTATAGGATAACTAAGAAAAATCAATTTTTTGCCACATTTCTTTTTGTTCTATGCAATATAGTTTCTTCGAAGACGATATAAAAATTATAGCGAACTTTAAACTTTTTGAAACCATTTTTTTAGTATGATTTGTACTTTGCCACAAAATTCAGCTATCATCTCATCATTTGGTAAAAGTTTCTTCACAGCAAGCATCTTTTTGAGATCTGAGAGCGGGATATGGTCGCTGGGAAACAGATCTAGAGAATATGGTAAAAGGGAAAGCAATTTGGAGCCCAACTCATATTTTTCTTATTTTTAATTTACCAAAATTTAAAGTTGAATCATTCAATAGTTTCTGAGATATGGGTGGCTCGCTCCGCTCTCAATACTAGTATTGAAACAGATTGTACGTTTTTAAAAATGCGTAATTCGATTTTGATGAAACTTGACATACATTGTTAATATACTTTACTAAGATTGTGACCGAAATTTAAAGTTGGATTATTCAATAGTTTCTGAGATATGGGATGTTGATGGGTGGCTCGCTCCGCTCTCAATACTAACATTTAAAGTTTAAATCATTTCTAAATATGCCGTGGACCCCCATTTTTATTTCGTAGACCTCCAAATTTTGTTTTCCCTGCCGTGGACCCCTTGAAAGTTGCCATAGACCCCTGGGGGTCCATGTGGACCACTTTAGGAATCACTGCTCTAAATGAAGAACGTCTGCTTAAATTTACTCGTAAACTTATAAAGACACAGATAATATTGATATTTTTTTTTATTTTAAAAACTGTACTGTCAGAAGGACTTTACTATCACATAATTTGAATTAAGTCTTGAATAACCTTTTTATCATACAATTTTCCAATATAAAGTATTTTAAGATAATATCAAGAACATATTGTAGACAACATATTCTATTTGTTATCCTACCGAACAATGTTCAAACACTTCTTATTATAATTCTGAGATCATAATATGGCCTTACAATAATTACAACAGTTTTTAGTCAAATTAATCATTTTCCGTAGGGTAAGTTATAGTAATCGCAAAAAACTCGTATGCCACCACTAGTTTGATTTATTCTTAAGCGCATAAATCTAATCTAAAGATTAGTATCTAATTTAAATTATATTTATTATTTTATATTATAACAGCTTCATCAATACCACCCCTACATCAATAATCATGTAAAAGTCAGCAAGTATTTTATTTTCGAAAACATATGTTTTGAATAAGCGTGCGATGCGGCGTAAACAACCTGGAGCCTCGAGCAATACTCGGGGGTGCAGATATGAGGGTAGAAGAGAAATTTTGCGCCAGAATGAGATATGTTGCAATGCTTGGTAGGATTCCATATTTTCTGAGCTTCTTAGACAAGATCCCCGCAGGTTTACATGATTACCTGCACAATATGTTCCCCATGCACATCTCTGCATGCTTTATTGCACATTGATTTAATTCTATTAAACCGTGACTCAAAAGGGAGATGAAATAAATGGAATTATTATTTGGATGAAAATATTATGCTATGGATTAAGGGTATTCATTTGGTTTAATTAATTTAAATGGTGGAAATGGAAATTGTTTATTATCTGCCAACTTCAGTACTTTTAATTATAAAATTGCATCATTTCAATATATATTATATTACTATATAAAATTTATAAATTAGGAATAATATATATATATATATATATATACATGATTTAGTAGTTATTTTTAATCTAATAATTTTAATATCAATAAAAATATAGCGGAACAAGAATTATCGCAGGTCGCCTTGCAGCTTTGACAACCTACTTGATCTTTTACCTTTAGAACCGAAAAACATTTTTTCATCTTGCAATGAGAGTAGAATCTTATTCAAATATGGATACGTTGATGTTATCAAGATAATTGTAAAGTTTTCAGCATCTATGCCGACTTACAAAATTCTATTCGAATTGAACTTGGCGATTCGCGTGCGTCTGAATGTGAGGTCTTCGCCGCCGAACTTATTGCGCGCCCTCGCCACTATTGTGCCATAGAAATGGGACTGGCCTATGGGGGCTATATAAAACATTGACTTTAGCAATACACCATCTCATTCTTTCATTTATCGACACATGATTCCATTTCATACATTCTGCCTGGGCACGGGGAGGATTTATTTACGGGATTGAGGAATATATACACGTACTCACACTATATATATATATATATATATATATATATATATATATATATATATATGTATATATAAATATATATATATATATATATATATATTTCGCGTATTGTTTGCAAGTACGTTCGATATCGCCAAAAGACCCGATGGCAAAAAGCTCAAAGAGCTTTCTATGGCCGCGTAACCTATCGAAATAGTTCACCTTGGTCTTTACGCCGTTATCGCTGAATGTCAATTTCTTAGATTTGATTTTTCTATTTGATCTTGTTTGTTTCGTTTTCGGATTTTCGTATATATTATTTTATATATATATATTTACTTTGGAATGCTATTTGTACAAGTGAATGCTGAAGTGAAACTTCGCTGCTGATCTGATATTATATACAAAGTGCAGAATTATTTCTAACAGATTTTATATAATTAACAGGGTTATAACAATATTTCATATTTATAGAATAAAATGATTGTTTATTTTAGAAATAGCCATATATTCAATGTATTCCAAGGGCCCAAAGAAATTTTTCAATATAAACATTCGAGCAAAAACGTTATGCATCGTCAATAGACGATATAATGGTCAAGCGAGAAAAATAAAAAGAACAACACGATATAGTATTCCATTTCGACTTTGGGTAAAGGAACATAACATAAAGATTCCGAACATAAGTTTCATATTTGAAACGGCACAAAATAAATAAGGACCGTGTAGTCCGTACGTCCTCGATATTTTTTCAATTTCTCATCTCGAATATTTTTTGCACGGTATTCAATCTGGATTTAGTCGCTGGTTCTTAAGCCATTACGATATATATTCAATAATAAGAAAATACTAGTGAATTATTAAATTTGTTGATAAGTAGATTTTTTTCTTTCAATTTGCACATTCAACCTGTAAAGAATCACATCGCTGGATATAGTTCATAGATTTATTTCTTTGTATTTTGTGAACAATTGATTTAATATTTTAAGTAGATAGATGAGCAAACAACTACAAAGCAAGTCATATATAAAATCGAGTCTGATATGCACATATAAATGTATGTATTGTTTAAGTTTTTCTTGATAACTACCATTATTTATGGTTTTTATTCTTTGAACAAAAAGCTTTCCCTCTCATATAAAAATTATTTATTTAATTTTTCATATAGGGTAGAGCGGGGACAAAAGTCTTGGAACAATTATATTGTGAAAACCAAACCAATTATATCACAATAATTAACTCATATCAAACAAACTATGATGACTATTCAGTAAAACTCCCAGCTCATTTGATCATTGTAAAAATATGTTTTTTTTGTTTTTCAAAAATTTGTCATCTGGTTCTTTTTACCACAAAGGCGGGGTAAAATGAGACAGCCAGTGGGCAAACAGATTCAATTTCTTATTTTTAATTTTAAAGGGATTAAACCTAACAACGAAAGAAAATACGTTTGTTATGGATTTTCAAACATATCTTCCTGTAGCGATGTCGTAAGAACTAAGGTGATGGCTGGTTATACATATTTTTTCCTCTACTTTCAAATATTAAAAAATTCATAACTTTACTTATGTTTGGGATATCACTAGTGCGCTTTTTTACCAGCAAATTTTAAAGCCTCTTATATACTATACATGTAACAAAAAGGGACAATATGTAAAACAACAAATGTTTGTGTCTTTTGTGTTCTTGATTATGTGACCATCAGTTCTTATGTAAGATCAACTTTATGTATAATAATATTTTTTTTTAATTGATCACTGATTGAGAACCTATCTATTACATGTATCGACTTTAGTTGTATTCAAACAATGCACTGTAATGCGTGTGAACAGTGTAAGGCCAGTTGCGATAAAGACGGAATATAATACACCCACATCTGGGTAACAGGTATAAGTATCCACTACTACCCTTATGTCCGAATGTGTATTCGAACGTATAAATGTGTGTATGTATGTCAGTTAGGATATAGAGAGAAGGGTCCTGGGATTGAAGAGAATGGTCAATCCATGACGACCATATTACGACTTTATACCTAGTTCAAAATCATCCCCCACAATCGCTGATGAACCGGCAGGGGTTTAGAACTGGTCTCTAGGGATTCTAGATTTTCGAAATCATGATATTTTCTTTGTAATTCAGAGAGTGTCATGTAATCTGGACAAATTTGATGTAATGTAATATTGGAGTGTTTTGGTAATTGTTTGGCGTGACATTATTGAATAAAAATAGGATTAGACATATTTTTTTTATTAATATAAATGAAAATAAAAAAATAAAAAACAAAATATTAATTATAGCAAAAAATTCTTAAAATCTATTTTAAATTACCATAAATAGTGAAGTAACAACTATTTATATTGCGATATATATTGATTTTTAAATTAGACATGACTCTTTTCATATATTTGGCTAGCATGGATTCGTAACTTATATTACAAAAGTGCTGGGTCGAATCTTAACCAATCTTTGCTCTACTTATTTTGCACTTAAAATGTACAATTATACAAGTGTATTTTTTAAAAATTATTTAATTTAGCATTGGAGTACGTGTATTCAAATAACAAAAGGAAGTAATGTATTTAATCAAGCATTTGAATATTTATCAATGATATTAATTTTTTTATAATAATTATAATAAGAACGGGATGTTAATAACCTATTTTTCATCTTTACATGTTTAAAAAATTGTGTTAATATTAACCATTTTTATATCTTCATTTTATTTTCATTAATTTAAGAAAAAAACATATGTCTGTTGTTTTTGATATAGAATTTGTAGGAAATTTAGTTGTTGCATTTGGCGATGATTCGTCTATTGTATGATGATTATAAAATACATTTTACGTGAGGTACATATTGTTTGAATTATCATTTCAAAAAAAAATGTTCCTCATACCCTGCCCTCGTGTAAGAGAGATACAGCTTTTGGAAACTGTCGTTTGTGTGACTGAGATGAGACAAGAACGAAAGTGAAACTGAAGATCATACAGCAGAACTATACATAAAGCTTACTATCTACCAAGGGACTTCCATCTGTCCTTCTTCCCGGGACAAGGAATGAAATCGACGATTTAGTTGTTGTACATATCATATTATGAGATCGAATTCTATTGATGGACAATTGGCTGCAATGGCAGATTTTAAAAATTCTCATTTTTTAAGTCTATTCAGCTGCTGCTAAAAGCTTGTTGCTAAAGCCAACACATAATTGCATAATTAATCATTAGGTAAAGCTGAAACTCATGTAATGAAATTTCACATTAAGCTCTTCTTTCTGTTTCAAACGAATTAAATAGATAGTTTTGTGGATCCTATTTTTTTAGGATTGGCATTAAAATAAGACAAACTTTATATTTACTTTACATTTTATTTTTATTCAAAAATGCTTTGAATTTTAATGCTTTGCGCTATAAGGTAATTATTTATTCTTAAGTAAATCTGAAGACCATACGACTGTACCTTTACAAAACTTCGAACGTACCCAATACTGCCCTCTACCTCTCTTCTGTCAGGGGCGGTGGTTGAATTCTGGCATTCATATCATATTTTGATCTTAGTTTTAGGTCGAATTCAATTATAGTAATGGATAATTGATTGCAATGGCTACCATGATATGCCCTCTTGTTGCCAAATGACAGAGGCCGGTTTTCGTGCTCTCTTGATGGATTTGATTAATGGATTGGACGCGCAAATGCATTACTTCTAATTTCGTCGACGTTTTGTTGTTTCTCGATATAGAATTTGTGCCATGAATTTTTTATCGATTTCTGAGAACCGGACGATGTCTCAGGTACGGAAACGTTTCTTAAGCTGTATAAATAGAGTTTGCGATAAGATGCTGTAAGGCGTATTCATAATGCATACTCTGAATTTATTTTTATACACCAGATATAATTTATTAAAAAGCTATATGTGGTAAGATTTTTTTGCAAAAGTGCCTTGATTTTTATGTTAGGCAAGGGATAATCAAATATTAAAATTTCATGTTCGTTAATTTTTTTATTAGGTATGGTATATTGCAAGATTACATTAATAGTCATTAATATACCCTCGACAATTGATTGAAATATGATTTTTAAAATTATAAACTGAAAGCTTTATTTTTATACATTTATTTAATAGTTTTTTATTAGTTTGTTTGATTATTTATTCTTTTTAGGAACTATTGATAAAAAAATTATACTTTCACACACTTATAACTATTAAAAAATTAAAAAAAAAAATTACTTCAATGACACACGACAAACATAACAATGGGTCAGATATAAACTTTGAATAAGTAAATCTTAATAATAGACTAAAGAATAATTAATTATTCGAATTTTTTTTATTTTTTATAATTTATTATCTTCGTGTAAACAAAATTTGACGATACATACCTGTGCATCCGATACCTCACCTTCGAAATTATTCAATTTTAAGGTGTATGTCATTCTAGAAAAAAATATTTCTACCACTAATAAATTCTTAATAATCGTTTATATAGCCATCTCGTTCGGTTTGATTTTTTCAATCGCATTATACATCATCTTATTATATACCGAGGAGTGTATATTTATCACATTAAAATCGATGTAGACTAAATTAATCTTTATAGTTTGAGCTAGGACATGTTAAAAATGATTTCTGAGAACTTCGCATTGTATTTGGAAGATCATGTGTATTGATATATAAAATATGCCTGTGGGTACGTATGTGTGTTAACGAAATGATTTTCTGTAAGAATTTAAACTACCACTTCAATAAATAATATTTTTGCTCGGTGTTTTGTTCGGGCGAACCTATTTTTTTTACTTGAACATAAATGTCAATTCATGCTATTTGTACAATGACTGCATGCATGAGAATTTTTTATAGCGCACTTTAAGAACACATGCCAGCAGTGTCTGGGATAAGAAAATAGAATAAAATAAATAATAAAATTCAAGAGTAAAAATTTAGTTTGTATAAAAATTTATATTGATTAATTATTATTAGTCCGGATTTATTAATTGAAATGATTGAAATGTAGTATTAATTGAATTAATTGAATATAGTATTGTAATATATAGGTACATCTTCGTGATAGAACATAATTATTTATTGGAATAGCAAAAAATATAGTCACTACTCTAAATTCCAACTAATCAATGAATGTGCATTCATTTTTGCGTTAATTACATCTGTGTGCAATAATTTTTAAATACACCCTATTTTATTATTTTGCAAGATGTATTGTTAATTTTTATGTAGATTCAAGGTTTTTTTTATATAAGCTCTATAAAAGCTTACACGTGGGTGGGGTAAAAAGAACCAGCTAAACCTTTACCCTGGCAATTGTGTAAACAATAAAAAATAGTAAATTAAGTTTACAAAATAATTTTACAAGAAGTAAATTGAATAAATAGTTATTCCAACTCTGCTGATGGATATTTCTGACGAAATGCTATATCAAGGTTATATACAGTGTGGAAAAATGTACCCATGAAAAATATTTTGCATTGGTTGAATAATGAGCTATTTTTTAAAAAATAAATTAAAATAAGATATTGAACCTATCTGCGCCCTGGCCGCCTCATTTTACCATACATGAAGTAAGAAGACCAGGAGGAAGACCAAAAAAATACATTTATACTACGATGAATTAGCTGAGAGTTTCACTGAACATAGTCAGAAAGTTGTTTGTTTGATGTGTGTTTTTTGTTGTGATATAGTTGGTTTGGTTTTTACAAAATAATTGCTCAAATTCAAATTGAACCTGTGTGACCCAACAAATTGTAAATTTCTTCGTTTCAAATTAAATTGGTAGCGTTTCGAAGAATATTTTGGAAAATTATGAAAATGGAAATTAAACATTTATGGCTGTCTTATTGATTTTTCACATTCACCAAAAATTTATAAAACACTGCATTGTTTCAAAATCTACGTGCGTGATATATGCTGAGGCATTCACTCTTCATTTTTTCATCATTTTTTATCACTTTTTGCCTACGTTTCGCATTTACTGTTCTGAATTGCATGTCGGCATAGTTTTGGGCCTCGTTTGTGCATTTTTTGTTTATTTAGGTCCTCTGAGCGACAGTTCAAACATTACAGATGAAATTGTTGACGGCGGATTCATAATTATACGTTCCAAAATGATAAAATTGTTTTTATCCCGAACGTCTGCACGGATAGTCAAGGTTAAAACAGTTTTATTGCTTTAATATTCTAATTGGCAATGAGAGGAGCATATTTATGCGTTTTGTGCAAGAATAAAACACGATTGTACCAAGTTTCGGTACAGGCAACGGATTGCGTCATGATTATTAATAATTTGGGCTCTGGACGTGGATATTTACATGCGCCGAAATGAGTTGATTTAAATTGCGAAATTAATGGGAGACATGCGATACATATAATTATCTTTGCTATAAATTATCTTTTTTATTACTATACGGCAATTAAATGTTATTGTAGCAGACAAGTTTTTGCTGAACGTGGCACTTATTTGTTGATTTAGTTTCTCGAAACACACATTCTCATACACATATGTATTTAATATTATAAACACATACATATATGATAATATTTTCATATTGCAATCAATATATTGTACAAAGTGCTATAATGTTGCAAGTTACAATCAAGTATTTTAAGAACTTGATCAATTTGTATACGCGAACTTTTAATTTGTGAACCATTTGCAAGATTATGTTTGCAACAATTTTGTAAGTCGTAGTGAATATTTGCTTTTTATTAAATTCGTATATTTCATTCCAAGTGTAATTTCTTAATCATATGTAAATGCATATGTTAATTATTCGTAATGGTACTCTGTCACTGTTTACATATACAATTAGTGCATATGTTATTACTACTTCATAAACTTAAAGTTGAAGTATTTTATTACTTAAATTACATCGTTGCAATTTGATGAAAAAAAATGTATAAAAGAAGTGCATTTCCTGATAGTATTACGTGACAATGTTCTTCATCCACCTCTTGAAAAACTTTGCTTCATTGTGAGACATTGTCGTGAAAATGGTTAGATGAAAGAAAATCCTAATAGCGCACTCAAGGAATATATTTTCCTGGGCACTTAACTTCTGGGACTATAGCAGGATAAGTACGCAGTTTATGCCATTATTACGCTAGTTCTGACTTCTAACAGACCAAGAAGTCGTCAAATGATAATGTTTGTCTTAGATAACGGACTATTAATTTTG
>NW_020537758.1:25278893-25295427 GCF_003426905.1 Ctenocephalides felis | reverse complement strand
TATATATAAAAATGAATCGCAAAATGTGTTGGTAAGCGCATAGCTCAACAACGCGTGAACCAATTTGGCCAATTATTTTTTTAAAATGTTCATTGAAGTCCAAGGATGGTTCTTACGACGAGAAAAAATAGAATAATTGCCGGAAAACCCTAAAAACAGCCCTTTTCTTTTTCTCATACAAACGTTTTCTACCTAAAACGTAGAATCAATTTGAGCTTTGTTGCTATTATATAAAGTTCATATAAAATTACAAGCGCACCCACTGTATTTTCCTTTTGAACTATTATGCGGATTTTGATAAATCTTTCTGAAGTTTGTTGGAAATTTTCTAGGATGTATATGATTATAAAGTACTGGAATGTATGTGCAATAATTGTAGAAATAAATGGAAAAAATTGCAAAAAAAAACGACATGTCATATTATAAGAGTATATACATTTTGGAGTGAAGAGTAATTTAAAAAAACAATAATTATTATTTTCAGGTAAACGGTGAATATTAGTATATATATTAAAAAATTGTAGACATGGTTACAGACAACGTCTGTCAGGTCATCTAGTAACTCATAAAATCTATGAGTTTAAAATTAAATAAGGAACCATATCGATTTCAGATATGCACGTACCATATTTCTGTGGCTTCCAGAAATAGTCTGGAGCGGTTTGAAATTATTTTCGACGTCTCTGATGCGTTTACTCGCACAAACGCTCTCTGTATAATATATAAGGGCTATATATAACGCAAATGTCTATGAGATCGTTGTAACATACGCAGTAATGTTCTAAGAACCTTTCCGTACTTCACAAAATCCAATGGGTTTCAACCCATTTTGTAATACACGTGCACTATAAGGTGGGATCGGCAATAAATTCCAGAAATTGTATGGGTACTTGACAAATATTAATTGCTTGGTGTATAAAACGAATTTTTATCATACCAATTATATTAGTCGTGATTTAATAATACTTTCAATACTATACTATGGAGTTATATTACCAACTCCAGTAGTATTCAATAGAAATCAGGTCTTAATTTTTAAGTTACCCCGATTTCAGAGATTGTGTCGTTTATGAAATTGGAGTTCTCATTATATTCACAGTCACGATCGTAAATCCTATCATTTGATACTGAGAAAGACATCATAATATCGGATAAAGCTTTCCAAAATATTGTCTAGTGTTATGTAATACTGAGAAAAGCGAAAAGCGTCTATTTTTAGAATAACCGTTATGATATGTTTAAAAGCTTCAAGTGTCAAGTTATATATCTAAAATTATATTTCGTTACTATGGATCGTAAGTTGAATTGTACAACTTGTACAATACACGTGATTAAAATTTTAAATAAATATATGGTTGTGTAAGTGCCTTATTTTTTTAATTATTTTTACTGCATCCTATACAATTAAGATGAATTTACAATAGTCGGTAAATAATTGAACAAAGTCGGAAAGAATTTATTTATAACTTCTTCGATATCGGAATGTATAGCAAGAGCTAATGTCAGTACGGTAGATTTGTTCGATGAATGGTATGGGTCCTCTGGTCCATTGTCCACGGGTGAATAGTGGGTCCGCGCCCTCTCCTGCGCTATCTTAGAGCTTTATCTACGTCAACTGAGTAAACGAGGGGTGGAATAGGGCGAAATAAGTCGGTAGGTTTGAGGATTGACCCCACTACAAGCATCTATTCTAGAAATGGGTATTCTTATACTGCAAACAATTCTGCTGCGCACTCTCCGTCAGAAAAAAGAATAGCGTGAAACGGAGTTGGCCGTTGCTGGCATTACACAAGTACATATAATGTTCACTCATACCCCCAGAAATATTATATTCCAGTGGGGATGTGCATAGATATTTTTGTGGGCATGTATGTAGATTCTTATATCATCTTACATGTCATAAGTACGTAAAGAATCGTAGGCGCCACTAAGCTCATAAAACGGGGACTATGTGTGACATGCAACGAAAAGACATGAACTTCCTGCTTACCCTCCAAAAACATTTGGGAAAATATGTCTATAAAGACATTTTATTCGATATAGTTTTCATACTTAATCTCTCTACTTGCTTACATAGATCAATGTAGTTTCTTAATTTTATTTTACATGAATAACACTTAAATTAATAGTTATTACTATAATGATTGCATTATGATAAACTTACCGAAATTATCCACCAGAATCCATGTATCCTTGTAAACCATAAAATTGAAGGTTAACATTCCTTCTGCAAAGTAATAACAGTTTTTAAATATAAAGTTTTAAATAAACAAAGCAAATTTAAAGCGTAAAATTATACGAAACTTATTTAAGACTGTTTCTTGCAATATCCTTAACAATAAATCCGTAAATTTAGATAATAAAAAATGGTACAGTGAACAATGCTGCATGATTTGTAATGCAATCAACAAACAAATTTTATATACATGACAGTACTAAGCAAATTCTTAAAATATTATCTATCAAACTCACCTTGTAGTCCCAGCAACGCTCCAGGAAAAGATCCGGAACCACCCCGAGCAGCATCTCCTAATAAGGCAGCACCATTGGATTGTAACCTCGACTCATAATCTCTTCGTCCCGATCATCTCTTGCCATATCATTGGGTTCTTCAGTATCGCTGCTGTTACTGTCCTCACCTGTGCTTCCTTGATGTTGAAGAGAAGATTCCGATCGTGCCGATTTATTCTGGTGACAGAGAAACTATTTTAGAAGACGTTTGAGGATGAGGAATAATTGATTCAAGTCAGACGTTCCTATTTTAGACTTTAGAATTTCAGATTTCAAAAAAAAATCTGAACAAAATGTTTTTTGATTCTTACAACCTATTATCCTAAGCTACCTGATTATTTACATGCAACGTCGGTCCGCCTTCCAGCACCTGTCCTAATAAGCTTTCGCGCATATCCAATCCATTTTCCACCAGCCTTCGGACTACTCTATCAGGACTAAGACAGCAGGCTCTCATTTGGGCACGGTACAGATCCGAACTTCTTGCTCTTTTGCCAGGTGGAGGAGTTCCTAAAGACCTGCTTTGGTGAACTCTTTGCGAGCTGGTAGATGATGCTGAAGTTGGCGGGGGAGGCCTTTGTGGTTTATTGGCGGATAATGATGATTCGGTCCCTGTCATCTCTAGATTCATTTCTTTCTGGCCTTTCTTCTTTTTTCAATTCCCATGGCATTGGAGCACTTGCGGATTGCTGAGAAAAAAATCGAAAACTTTTTATATTTTTGCCGCATGCAATTTAAAACACATACGTATGGCACAATAGAAAATATGTAGTATGGTTTTCTGTATGTAAGTTCACCATTTGGCAAGCAAGAACGTCGTCATAGGATTAACTTTCGGTAGCAATATAATAAATGAATGTGAAGCACGACACGTTTGTAACATTTCGCCGGATTATCGCTCATCACATTTGCATAAACGAAAAAATAGACTATATTAAATCTCAGAGAGATTTTTGCATCGGCCTTCTCAATGGCGTTCAAGCATGAATGCCATCATCGCGTCCATATCTTTTTATGATCGTCTGCAATATTTTAGCAAGAATTAATATTCGGTACCTACTTCTTTCCGAAAAAAATCAATACAATTATAAATAATAATATAAAATGTTTGATTAAAATCAAATAAAAAATTAGTCACTTATAAATATTAGTTTGAAATACTACGAAAATATACTAATGGTTCGTATGTAATTTATTAGAAACAAATTTGAATAATATATAATTCAATACTTTATAATAAAGTAATCAATAACTATATCTACTATAATCATCTAACTTCTTTCCGATGTATATTTTGATCAATAAGATATATAGATTGCAAAATTCTCTAGAATGTGCTTGCACTGTCTCTGAGTATAGTCCTCTGAGTATATAGACGTTATTTGGTAAAAGAATATCGTTCATAATCTTATTTCCGACTTCTTTCATTAATAAATATATAATTTTATTTACCGGTGACGTCTTTAATTCAGTTATTCGCGTGATGGGCAAAGATGTTCCACCCATGGTGGGCACCATGTTGGCTAAACTGCCGGGCATGCCAGCAGAGGGCACGTCCGCCAGACCCCGGACTTGTAGAAGTTGTGCGGTTTTGAGGAAATCGGGTAGTTGTTCATGGCCGATGTGCACTTCACCGTGATACATGAACCTGGAAATAATAAATGTACTATTTAATATTTTATTTAACATTTATACGAATTGATTTTACCAAGACATTCGAATTTTATGTTTAAAAAAATAATTACAGAAAATGAAGACAAATCATCTAAGCATGTTAAATGTACACTTATATAATAAAAATATTTTAATTACCTGCCTAATGCATTAGGAAGCAAATAATGTAATCGATGAAAGATTTTGATGAATTTTAATTCAAATGAAAACTATTACTGATTATTATATGTCTGAGTATCTAATCAATTTTAGCATAATATAATGAATAACAAAAGTTTTAATATCAAGTTTCATAAAAAAAAATCATTCTGATTAAAATTTGTTGGTTTGATTTTTCAATTGTAGCATTAATTAAATAACATTTTTTCCATTAAGTTTCCTTCATCGATGTGAAAAGATTTATTAATTGAACTAACTAGAATTCTCTTATATTTAAAGGAAAAATCTAATAATAACGAGCTGCTGTAGGTCCGCTTTGCCATCATCGATTGTTCATTACCGAATCGACCTTTGTTCTTTTTTTATTATTCACTTGATTATTCTAATTACTCTTGTAATGAATGAATTAAAAGCAGATGCAAGTACAATTAATTAAATTAAAATGGCGTATTAATTCTAGAATTTTTAATTAAAATCACAGAAGCAGCGATGTTTTCGTCCGAACTAATTTATAAATTAATATGTCTAATTGGAATAAAAATTGAAGCGCTGGCGGATGGCGTGCACGTCGATCGTTAAATGAATGAAATTTTATGGTTGCAACATTATAAATTAAAATTGATTGTGTACAGAATTCTAATGGAAAATCTTTGGAAGACGAATAGTGTATAAATAATAATAATACAATGAATTGCATTCTCATAAAAAATATGAATTGTAAATAAATTGAATGGAATGGGATTAAATTTTTCAAACAAGCGTTCAAGAAAATTTTATGAGTCATTATTTGAAAATAAATTTAAATAATAATATATGAATTATTAAACCAAATATATCAAAAAAAGGATTTATTGTATTAATTATGTCTACAGTACATCTGATAGATCTATTTTTCTCGAAGTTCTATCTTGTTCGTCTCTATTTCTTGGGCTGCTAAATTATTACACATGAAACTAAGATGTCATTAGCTATTTATTTCTGAATTCAATATAATTCGCATTAAAACCCGATCTATTTCCGTATCCACCAGAATGTCGTCATTAAAACTATAAACAGCTTTGTACGTGAACTAAATACAATACTCACACAACAATATTGTCGTTTTACTTGATATTATATTTATAATCGGATTTGAAATGATATTAACTCTCTTGGTGACTCTGCTCGCGATTATTTTGGAATAGGCGATGCGTGGCATTGAAATATGTATGCGGAGTTTTCGGTTTATTCGTAATTGCGTTTGAATCATTCTACTAAAATTGTTATTATTGGCATTATAGACGGAAATAACAATCGCCAAGCAACAAGACTAATAAGTAAAGCCACAGATTGAATAAATACGAAAGATCGTATAAGGATTAAGTAGGTAAATTCGCTTTTAACCATTCGTTAGAAGCAGCAAACAAATGAATCGCATAAAGTAAATAGTAAAAAACTCTCTTTGTTTCTTGTTAAGTAAGCAGCTAAAAAGAAAGCTCAAAACTAAATTAAATGTTCATATAAAACAACACATCTACTATTTAACAACAAAAAAACAATGGATGAATACACTGAGACTACCCAAGGTTCAATTCTCCAGGATGATTCCAATAAGATTCGTATCCACTACTACTACGACTCTACAGGTGTTGTCTATGAATATTTAACAAAAACCGAGTCAACGCAGACGGAAGGCATGACAATAACGGACGCATTTTGATTTCTAATAAGTCAAATGGAGGTGAATTAAATAAACAAAAATAAACATGACATGCAATTCAAAACAACTTAGCCACTGAATGCTAATGGCATATTTGCTCAGACAGATGATAAACCAGAATGAGTTTAAAGAACTGCGAGGTATCGCATTTTCTAGGACAAATAGTAATGGACATTTAATTTATTAAAAGGGTATGGAATGTAATCATGTTAAAGGTGTGTATGGGCTGGCTTTAGATCTAAGGCTTCTTTAAAAATTATATACGTATGGTAACTCAAATTGATAAAAAAGCAAATATTCAATATTGTATTTCTATCCACTTTTGATGATATATACTACATACCACTATATTTTAAAGAAAGTTATTATCCATTATTAAGGAAATTTTTTACTCAAAAGATATTCAGGTATTCTCAAAAGAAGAACAAGTCATATAGGATGTGAGGACAGGAATAGAGTGATTCTGTGCACATTTAAGATTTAAGGATATAGCGTTCCTTGAAACCATTTCTAATCATTATTCAATGATTAAATATCGGTAAAATCGGTAAATATCTTCTATATAGCTTTCAATAGAAATCGTTAATATATTTAATGATATATTATTCTTCTGATGTAGCAAAATTTATTTTGTTCTAATTCTTTATAAGTTATTGATTTTTGGCAGCCAACAAAGATGCGTTTTCTACCCTCTATCAATGTGCTGAAATTAGAAATAATTCAGTTTTTCCTATCGCTGTATCCAAATAATGTTGTACAAATTATTCACAACATACCAGACGGATTTAATTAGAATTAAACAATGACTATTGCGAATGTCGATGAAAAAAAAGGTAGCAGATCGTGAACGGATTAATATATTCTCGCCTATGTGTGGCATGTCCTCTATTGTCTGCCGGCGACGAGGACTATTGTTCGGCTCCAGTTTCTTCGTGACTGACAGAGTAAATCGTTCTTTGTATGGTAATAAAACGTTGTAGGTGTTCCTGGAGGTAAGATCTTCTTCAAAAATCGCGGGAAAAATATGACTAAAACACTCATTATTTGCTGATATATAATTATTAGCGTTTAGTGCCATAAAATGCAATTTATTAACTTCAAAATTTCTCGTTGTATTCAATGCTTTAAAATTGCAATTGCATATATAATTGAGAATGTATTTGATTATAGTTGGGAACTAGATGACAAATTATATTTTTAATTTTTTTTGTTATTTCAAAATTAAACGTTGTGCAGACGACTGTTAAACATATATATTCCCAATGGTATGTGCTTGATTTCATTTTTTGATTTTTTATCAGTTTTACTATATTTACTTATTCCAAAATTTTTATCATTTTATTACATTTATAAATTCATTTTTGTCAATGTTTATATTTTAGAAATCATTCTCAAATAAAAGCAATGTTTATTCTAAATACATGCAACAATACAAATTTGCAACCAGCATAATTTAAACAAAATAATCAAAACGATATTTGCAAGTACGATAAGGAAGGAATTTAAATGCAAAGTATCTCGTCCAAAATAAATTTAAATTCAAGGGTAATGCAAGTAATAGAGTGCGAAAAAATTAACGCAATTTATGCGCATAGTATTAATCTTATACAGAACGACGACTTTGTAAGCACAAATTTCATATAACAAAATACACAGAATATTTCCATGAAAATGCCGATTAAAATTTTAATTTAGTTTTCAAATTAAAAATGAAATATATCATATGAATTGTATAAAAGGTATTTCTCAAATAGAAGCAAGTATTGATTCACAAAATAACTATTTGTCTCATGTGGTTTTGTTATCTGATAACATATAAATGGCAACTATAATTTCAGAATTTAATATAGTCATAAGTCTATCCTCTTACCTGAGCAGGCTTTCCATATCCTCCCCCCGGACATCCCTCAATATCACTATCGGATGTTCGCAAGGGTTGGCCTTCAGCAACCTCCTGAAGTAGGGACTGCACGCGCTCAGCACCACTTTGTGGGCAGTAAACGAGCACCCTTCGCAAGCCAACGTCACATCAACGAAGTCTTCTTCGTCTCTCAGTCTTCGGAAAGATGACAGAATCGAACTGTGAAAATCGTTCCATCTTAAGGAGTATTGTTGTTCCGAGGGGGTCGGGGACCCCGAGGTTCCCGAACCGTTTGCCGGCGGCTCCAGCATCGCCCCGAGCGGCCGCACTTTTATACGATCCGTTTTCGCGTTTTCGTCCAACTTGGCCGTTTTTCGCGGATTTTTGATAAACTATTTATATGAGATCTATGTCCTTGTGGTATTAACTGTTTGATTGTTGTCATTAAAAGATTCAAATTTTGTCCGCGTGTGTATTCTCATGTTATTGATACTTTTCTCGATTAGTGTTTGGAGGTAGAAGATCTAGATTGCATAGCACTATTTATTATAAATATAAAGTATAATTATGAATTAACAAACTTTAATGTCGTATATTTTGCTATATCACAGCTTATAGATATACTTGTCTATAAGACTTTATTCACATTTGGTAGTATAGATTGACTTCAACGTATACTTAGGGTTTCATTTAGTTAAAAAGTTGGTTTGGAAGCTAGCTTTGCAGTGTACTTTCTTTCAAATGGACCTGAAAAAAATGAACAAATATTAGAACAATGATAACAAAATCTATTCAAAAACTTCAAAATAAAAAAATTGTTGTACAAGTTTTTGGACATGTAAAATTATAACTACACAAAGTTGAAAGTGAGACAACGATTAACCTCATAAAAGATAGAGAGCAAAAAATATTTAAATGTTAATTACTTTTAATGTTGCAATTGCTTCGGCAAATATGCAAAGCGACATTCTAACAATTGTTAATTAGTTAATAAAACAAGATTTAATTGCCAAGGTGTTTCTGATTTAAGATAAACATATTTTGTTAAATGCATAACTAGAAAGTTTCATGTAAAAAATAGTACGTAGAATAATGTTCATTTTATCTGATAATGCATGTTCATGCATTTAGGAGTTAAATTTAACTACATGAATATGTAATGAAGTATGTTTATAAAATGGTCAGTTCAAATGCAATAAAATGAGTCGTTTTGATTAATCAAAATAATTTTATATGTGAAACTTTCGTAACTCCAAAAAGACAACTCATAATGAAACGCGGCAAGTGTATACGAATGTCGAATAATAAACTAATAACCTGTTTCACATAACAAGCCGTTCAATAAATTATACGCGTGCGTTTAAGTGAACGGTTATTATTTTTGGGAATTTTTCTTGTTGGCCCGGAAATGCCGGAGCGGAGATTCGTCTAGTGCGCGCCCGGATGTATCATGATGCATATAGTACTTGGAAAAGCAAGGGTATTTTTTTTTCTTCTCTATCCATTTTATAAATTTTAATAATTTGATTCGGAAATTTCTCTATCTATTACGCATATTATATTGCATTTTCATTCAAATTTCAAATGAGAAAAAATGGATAGAATAATTATCTCGAAGAAAGAAAAATAACAGTACATGTGCACATTGCACTTAACTTAATCAGATTTACATTTTTAGTCATGCCTAATTATTTACTAATTACCTAAATATTACTCTTAAAGAAATGTGCTCGCGGACCATTTAATGATGATCAATTAATACTAAACAAACTTCAATCGATAATCAACATAGATTTTCCAATGATCTTATTATTTAAGAAAAATAACTAGTCGTTTTAGTCATAAGTGCATCTTTGTCAATTATGAGATTCATCACGTTTCTTATTTCATATTCTTTATACTATATATTTCTCTTAATTTATTTATTATTTTTTTACTATATATTCCTCTCAATTTTCGGAAAGCGAGTACGTATGTAAAATTACATATGATTCACGAACATCTAAGCGCCCGAAGTCATATCACGTTTTCTTATGAATTGCAAACACGTCATTGCCGAGGTATCTTGAAATAATTTTCATTGCTCAATTTATATTACTTGGTTTTTGAAAGATTCTGGGAATCATTACGAGATTTTGAGACATTATAATTGATAACTGTTATGTGAAATTTAAACTCAACGCAATGTCATAGGTTGGCGTATAGAAAATGTATTCTATTTCTTAGAACTCAATAGCAAATATAAATTGAGAAAAGTATATTATATTAGTATTGTACTAGAAAATGGGTCAAATTTTATAGCATTGGATGATGTCTCTATGTTTTGTTCATAGAGTTGACGCTGAGTTTTATTGCTTTATCCAACTTTATTATTTAGTTTTAAAACTATCCAACTTCCAGAAGTTTCTTTAACTCTTTCGAACAATCGTTGGGAATATCGGGTTAAGGCAACACAAACATCTCGTAATTAACTCGGCATTGTCTGCACGATGACAAATTCCACTTTTTGCTTCGCGCCCATGTGTGGTGATTAATTACACTGACAACAATACGAAAATACATATATTATTCTATAGAGGCGTAATCCTTCTTCGAGTTCTATGAATTAATAATACACACAATATGGTGCAGAAGTAATAAAACTTAATTAATAATTATAATTAACGGTTTCATCGAACCAGAGTTTTGGCGGGACGTGTTTTTTAAGTGCGAAGTGCAATTTATTATCTTGGGAGGAGATGGCAGTTTGTGGGTAATCGACAAATCGGTAGATGATTCTGCAGTTTGCATATTTTGTTTAATTGTTATTAAAATGTGATATTTTTCTACATAGACAACAAAATTTTAGAATAAACGTTAAAATTGACATACGTTATAAAATTCATTACGATTACAGCAATCAATATAATTGTTTTTATAACACAACGTGAAATCTATAGCATTCATTTAAATTAAGTTTTACAATGAGATTAATTTTACATCGTTTATTTGAATTGTATTAGTATATCCTATGTGAACTCAGTATTTAAATTTAAATTGTTATGAAATCATGCAAAAACCATAGCACTCATTTAAATTATGTTAGAGAATAACGTGAATGCCAAAATGAATTCATTTGAATTGTGTTATAAAATGACGTGTATATTATAACATTTAATTGAATTATGAAATAACGCGATTACTGTAGTATTCTTTTACCTTGAGCAATTTGAATGCAGTAGTGGTTGACTATTATCTATCTGATTATATTTTTATTAGATTTTTTACCTAATACGTGTTGATATCAGATTTTCACATAAAAATATAGAGCAAAATTTGCTGCAATTTGAGATATACGTATTATCATTTGATATCATATTTTGTTCTATAATCTCAAGTAAAAATCTAATATCAACACTGCTTAATATCAAACTGGCCGAGATGGGTATCATTTCTAGACCAAGTTTAAAACTATTTGTCATGACATGACATGTATACCATATAATTTTTTGAAATCAAGTTATAGTTACTTAAATGCAACAGCATTCTTACTTTAGTGTCAGCAAAATTCTGCAAAATTTATTCGCTTCCCTTAACCGGCTGTTAAAATAGTTAATTAATAATAAGTACTTTTTTAGTATAATTGCGAGTTGCACTACAAATTGTTTTCACTATTGATTGGACAAATTTTGTTTGATATAATATTGCAATGTATGTATTTAGTCTCTAATCAAGCATTCATTGGAATTATCATTATTGATCACTTGAATAAATAAATAAATAAATATATAAAATTAAAAAATTGTGTTAAGGAATGAGAAGAACGTTTTAGTATTTATTTCGTTATTATTGCGCTATAGTATTCTTTTTAGTAAGGTTCAATAGAGCACGATAGAATTTTCTCATTATTGACTAGAAACACTTCGTTTTCAGAAAATCTGCCAATCTTTCCACCCTTATGGATACCGTACGTTTACCGTATGAAGAGTATTACACAATTCTGAGATCCTCTTTACCATCAATATCCTCGGCAATATTCTTTGCGTATACTATTTTCATATTCAACGCATGAAGTATCGGCATTCGATATGGCGCCATACGATATATAGTATTGTTCATATCGTAACGCGGGGTAATATAAGAACAAGGACCATCACTTGCCTTGCCACAGAGGAATGGACAGGCAGCCGGAGAAAAATTTACTCAACACTGTCTTCAATGAAATAAATTCAGAACTAAAAAGTAAACACAGCGGGATTTTAGAACATATTGTTACGCTTGTAACTTTGTGGTGCAAAATATAAATGGGGCTTCAAAAATTACATTTCAACATCAACTATTCTTACGGCACTGTTTTTTTAGTTTACAATGTCAGCAGTCTTATTACTCATATTAGTTTTCTATAATTCGGAAAATACGTTTTTGTACTGTCAGATATACAAAAATAATTAAAATTTATTATGCAAAAAAGTGAACAAACAAGAAAAAAACGAATATTGATGACTTATTTGTAAAGGACGAAATAACTATATTTGCAACTTCATTGCCTGATATAATAATTCCCCGATATAGAATGTTGTTGTATATATACAGCAGAATCTCGCTAATCCAACACTCAACAGGAACATTACTGGAATGTTCGGTTTACAGAAATATAGTGAAAAAGTCATAATTGGAAATAACGTTAAAATTTTCAAAAATGGGGTGTAAAATTGTTAATGAAATATAAAAATCGCTGATATATTTTTTTAATATAACTATTCCAAAGGTATTTATGAAAACGTTTAAAAACATAGGTCCGATAAATATAGACAACCTTCAGATATTTTAAAGTGCAACGATGCATTATTATTGTATTAATACATTATGTAATTTTAAGTCTATCTGAAGCTACTGTGTGGGCTATGTAATAAAATAATATTAGTCTTTACAATTAGATCAATTGTAATTTCAAAAATATTTGCAACATAAATTTATGATTTGTAAAGATTTAACTAAAGGGTTTTATTCAACAATGGCTTTATTAAATCAACAGTTCATTTCTAAAACATGTTCTTTCTTAAGCAGTCTTATTCTTAAACAAGGTTCTACTTTATTTAGGGGCCGTTCAAGTATTACGTAAGCACTATAGGGAGGCGAGGGGGGTTGTTGATTTGCTTATTTTGAGTTGACATGGGGGGCAGGGGAGTCTGGATGATGATTACGTCGTAGTATTTTTATTTTTTTACATTAATTGCGAAATGTTTACGTAAGCATGGGGGTAGAGGTAAGAGCTCTGCTTACTTTTGCTGACAAAGGGGATGGGGGGGGGTAAATAATTGTAATATATCTGCTTACGTAATACTTGAACGATCCCTTAATGACAATTAAATAATAGTTTAAAACAGTTAATTCGATAATCAATTAGACATTGACTTACAGTGAAATTAATAACAGTGTCTATTTTCAATAATTCCTTCCTTTGGCAATGTACTTTTTCTTACGGTAGTTTTTAACTATGTTCTCTTATAATTACCAAATATATTAATGTTTGAATACCGTTCATATCAAATATCGCCCTTTCGCAAATAATAACTTTTATGAATACTTTTTTGTACATTGAGTAAACACCAACCCCTTCCCCTGTCTATTACCAGCCTCGAGGCTTCGAACCCACACTACCGATGTCACTTCTTTCGCAAAGGGAGATCTCTCGTCCTGTCGGGTTTTCCACGTGCTTTTTCTCTCGCATCGTAGAGCGCGGCTTTAGTTATGAAGTATGATCACGTTTTCCACCAAGACGGGAAAATTCGAAAGTCGAAAGACGGAAAGCTTTGTTTCATTTCGGATGATCGGCAGATAAATGTCGATGTACACAAAGAAAGAAGCGTCCATAATCGTTTATTGAACGATTCTGAATTGAACGGAAAAAGTTGGACGATGGAACACACGGCTATTAACATCATTGCATGGCGTAGATGAATGATGAAATTCGCACCGTCTTGTGATAAGTGTAGGCGACTCTTTATATAACATTTTAAATTCAAAAGGTTTTTGACACTAATAAAAAATGTATTCGCTTTTGCACCTAGGAGGTTAGATTCTTTCAATAATGGAATTTGAGATTTTACTATTTTATAAAATAATATATTAAACTCACAACGGGTCATAGGTACGCTAATATAGCTAATATAAATTCTAAGTCTTTCAAAATAATAATAATAATAATTAAAATTTTGCAATTGCTGTCGTTCCCTGACCCTTTTGTACCCTAAATGAATATCGAGTTTCAATTAAATCATTTATTGAGATTTTTGTATAATTCAGCAGTAATTTGCACACAATTTACTCCCTGGGTAATCAGGAAACATGTTTGCTATTGAAAGTCTGAAAATATGTTTACAAATTACTGCTGTATTCTACAAAAAAAAACTTAATAGATCATTTAATTGATACTCAAAGACATTTGAGGTAAAATAGAAGAAGTTAAAATAAATTCATATCCTCAATTTTTTTATTAAGAGATACTGATATTTTTAACGTATATTCTAAATTTTGGCATTCACCTAATTTGCTGAATAAATACATATGTAAATTATAGTACTTATTCACGAGGTCATCGTGTGCAATACCAAAAACGAATTCGACATTTCTGCATTCCACATAAAAAATTATCTTGTACGAAATTCTACGATTATATCAGGATGAAAATGTAATTACAAATAAAATGATTGTTGTAGCTTAATAGTATATTAATAAATTGAATACCACGACATTCTGTATTATATTTAAAATTAAATTTAGTGCATTCGTATGTTTATAATAGAATAAAATTCAGCATAATAATCAACATTATTTATATTTAATGAAAAATTTAAATTTTTATTGCAAATAAATTTAATGTAATAAACATAATGATTTATTAATTTTACAAACTCCGATTTGAAACCGCTTTAACGGTAGACACGTGACCCATCATCACTAGATATAAAAAATTGTTTGATATGCAAAAATATCATTACTAGAAATTAGTTTGACAACTGAAATTGTTATGATTAATATGTGAAAGCTCTGTTGAGATATATCTTTATGCCACATATAAAAAACGAAATTATTTCAGAGCATAATTAGTGCGCCTTAATTAGTTTGGTTAATTAATAATAAACGTGTGGGTTTTGTTATTTCTTCAGCAACATGTTATAGTTAAGTCTTCAATATTTAATCTTGTCAAAACTGACAAAATTTATGTCCCATGAAATTTCGTTTACTAATGAAAAATATAGATAAAATCCATTCAGAACCGAATTAATATTCCAATATATATATTGTCAATAAATTAGAAATCGTGAGTTACATAAATATTATAATTGTGTTAAATACATTTACACAGTATAACGATCATTGAAAAGAAAGTACCCGTGTACCGTTCGTCTAATTTATGTATAAATTATGATAATATATGAAATCAAGGAAGATAGAGAAAAATGTTAAATTCAATCGTATACTAATGCACTCATTGGATTTGTCACATTACTGTGAGATGTCTATAGAAATTGTAATTTATAATAATGCTTTCTGACGCGTTAAAATAAAAACATAACGTTTCATGAGATTTCTAAGTAATTAAGGAAATTTCTTTTGAAATTGAATATATAAATTTAGGGTCTGTTATTTAACAAATTACAAAAATAAACGCGCATTCTAAATTAACTTATTGGTTAGAATTATTTCATCGGTATCGGATGTGATAATGTAGAAATGATAATTACAACATGTCCACAAAATAAAAAATATTGTTTATATTTGGTGTACGATATAGGTTTTTCAATGCAGTTTTGCCTCTGAATGCGAATCTAAAATCAAAATTGGGGGTTAAATTGCAAAAAGGAGGAGGAAAATAAAAAAAATCAATAAAATCTGCGATCTAGTCATTTTTCTACATGATAATTAAATTCTTAGTTTCTGTCGTTTTCTGACCTTTTTCTTTTTAAATGACCTGTGCAATTTATGCAACGCTTTTTATTTCTGAGTTGAGTAACTTTTTGTAACTTCATCAGAAATTTGGAACATATCTTCAGATAAATGCAAATATGTTTAGACAAGATGCAGATTATCTAGGGGCAACGGAAAGTTAAAACTGGTTTGCAAATTATTGCTGGATTTCCAACATAGGTGAAAAAGCATTCCTAGTCATTCAAGGAGAAAAAGGACCAGAAAACGACAAAAATGAGAAGATTGTGACTATCATGCATAAAAATTTCTAGACAGAGATTTGTCGTTTTTTTTTCTTATTTTTGAAGTTTAGCCACCAATCTCGACTTTAGATTCAGCGGTTAACAACACATTGGGAAACATATATCACATACCCAATATATGACAATTTCAGGCGGATATAAGATTTTTTAAGCAAGGATCAATAGCGCAAGGTTTAGCAAAACTACATTTTAGAAAAAATATTGTAGAAGTTGCTCATTGGACAATTTATTTATTTCCGACAGTTTGAGAATCTGTGCAGTCTAATTCTGTGTTTAGTGAAGGATTAAAACAGACCGGTCTAATTTTCTAATTAAAATTCTATGCATCCGCAGCGAGTGACGGAATTATTCTCGTTGCCGAAATTCGAAATCGAAACTCGCTTCGTTTCGAAGTCCAACAGTTGGTGAAGATTTTTG
>NW_020537758.1:25257342-25277893 GCF_003426905.1 Ctenocephalides felis | reverse complement strand
TTCCTAATATTTTGCTTTTTTGTTAAAAAGGCATCTAATAGAGTTTGCGGTTTTTCTTCGTTCTTTCAAAAATTGCTGATAAGCAATTAAAATATCTATAACGCCCCAGGTTGCTTTTCTCCTCCTGCTAAAAATAGGATCATTTGCAAAAAACGGTCCATAATTTCAGACAAAGTTAATGATTTATTGATGAACGAAGTTTTTTAAACTCTATTTTGAGGTAACTTCTATCAATATTGACAGACATTATTATAAAAATAAGCTGCTGTTTTCTGAACTTCCATATTTATCTCATGTACCTACTCGTCTTGAATCGCTAAATCCACTATTTAATTATATATATCAAAAAGGAATTTAAAGTACCACACTTAAATTGTTTTCTTGATATTTTGTTTGTAAGATCTAGTTCTATGTATTAATTTTATTAACCGTTTTTTTAAACACACTTTTATATAAAAATAAAGATCATATAAACGACTATACTTATAAAACAAAATTCTAATTCAGTCAGATCAGTCTATTCTGCGTTTCTAATTTCTTACTTTTTTTCCAAAAAGACAACTAACAGAGTTTGCAGTTTTTCTTCGTGTTTTTGGAAGTTGCTGATAAGCAAATGAAATATCTATAATGCTCTAAGCTGCTTTTGAACTCCTGTTGAATTTTGGATCATTTGCAAGAAAATGATCCATAATTTCAGTCAAATTTAAAGATTTATAAATGAACGAAATTTTTGAGGTGAAAGGTAACTGCTATCAATATTGACAAACATTATTATAAAAATAAGGTGCTGTTTTCTGAATTTCCATATTTATCTCATATAATCGTTTTGAATCGCAAAATCACTATTTAATTATATATATCAAAAAGGAATATAAAGTAGTACACTCATGTTCTGACTACGGCTATTAATATCATTAATCCAATAACCATTTTTCATTCAATTTTCTTATTATCTTATCTAATATCAAATTACATTTCAGATATTTTTCCGAACTATATTACCATCCCACGTCCTTCTAAAATCCTCGAACGATTCAGCCTCGTGCGTATTTCACCTATATATTTTCCTTTCCTCCTTTTTTTAGTTAACGCCTTCCTTCCATCGTCTCCGGCAAGAAGCGGCGATCCGGAAGCCGGAGCGAGGCACACGTGAGCACGCACTCATATTTGACTCACACACGTGCTACGCACTTTTATCTACGCCACATGCACGGCGAGGGCTTAAAGGACCCGTGGAAAAATTATTCAAAAAATGATAATAATAATAATAAATGGTAGTCTGTTGAAGGCAGGTCCATGGTGTGAGAGTCATCACAAATAAATGATTCCCTTACTTTTCTTCGTCTATCATTTCCATTGCCATTAATATCGCCCCCCCTCCATTTTTTTTGTCAAAAGATATTACATTAGACTTTTTGGTAAAGCATTATTGTATTATTTTATAATTATATAGTTATTATTTAATGATTTAACATTGCTCGACCTTAAATTACAAAATAACCTACCTTTGATTATTTTATATCATTATAATTATTTTAAGTGTAAGTAAAAACAAATGGTTTTTTGTCAGAAGGCAGGTTCATAGTATAAGAGCATCACAAATCAAAGTTTCTCTTACCCTCTCTTATTCGTTATTACCATTACCGCTTCAATACACTTTTATGCATTTTCCTCTCCCATCTCTCGCGCTTCGGCTTTCAATTCCCTGTATTTTCTCTTCTATCGTAAATTATCAATCATCTGCATTCTTTTTTTTCAATCCTTTTTATCATCATATTTTACATTCAACGACGTCGTGTTAAAGGCACTCTTTTTGCAGAATTGGTCCAATCCAGTTTTCTTTTCTTTCATAATCGTGCTCAGTAAGATACTTTTCCGACAACTCTTCTCAACCTTCCTCATTTATTATCATCATTCAAGTATTTGTAATATTATTTATTAATCTTATAATATTAGCTTATAATAGTAAGAACAATCGGTTTTAGATTTATCATATCATGACATTGTTCTCTCCAATGGTATTTTTTATGCCCTGAATCTTCAACAATACATAATTGCAATATAAAAATGCAACTTATTTGGATTACTTTTTATTGATTTGTTGTTTAAGATTTTTTCCTTTTTAAAGTTTTTTGATATTGATTTTCAAAATTCCTTCTTATTTTAATTTTTCATTAAATGAATTAAACAACGTTTAATGTAACAAACAATACATAGCTTTCTTTAGATTGCATACTCAACGACTATATTCTCTTTGAGAATGAAAGACCACTTTTTCAGTTACACATATCTACTTGTGATGCAGATTTGAACATCTATAAAGATAATCATGTAAATTAATTATTATTAATTAGTATGCCTAAAAGTAATTTAATATTTGAATGTTAAATCTGATTTTATCTCGCGTTTATCAAATCATGATCAATGCAATAAAGTTATATTCAATATATTCATTATTGATTAAATTTATCCTTAAAAAACTTATCCTTAATAAATTAGCAATCTCTATGCTTTATTCATCTCCTTGTTGCTCTAATAATTAACAAGCTCAAAAAAGTATTTGTTTCAAAAAACTTCAAGTAAATTTGCTATATTTTTTATTAGAAATACAATTAGTAAAATGTGAAATGCCTGGAAAATTTCGTAGTCGTATTATTGACTCCATTACGTAAAGATTTTTAACAGTAAATTGATGATCAAAAATAGATACAGTTTTTTTGATTTACTACATGAGGTATATTGCCAGTACTGGATAATTACCTTAGAGTAAATTAATTTCAAGGTCTCAAGTAAATTTCTTAAATAATTTTAAAATTCCAAGTGAATTTGAGTAACCACAGTCATCTAGCTATCCCATGGTCAAGTGCGGGCCAAGAAAATCATTCTCCTGTCCCTCCTGACCGTCGTTTTTGATATGAATTGCTTCTACGCACGATTTTTTGTTAGGGGCAGTGTGCGTTAGCGTTTATTGATCACTTCGGACGAAATAACGATAGATTCGTTGCACGCAGAGGCCGGACGATTGGATTTACTCGAAAGAAAGAAAAATGTTTTGTTGTCTTAATTCTCGATATGTAGGACACTACGACCACAACAGTGGTTTATATACATTTCCACTAGGCTCGATCATTTACACCTATACTACAACCACAACATACCCATACTAACACTAAAATTTTAAATATTATTTTATTATGAACAACTTAACTTCTTCCAAGTTTGCCTAATTAGCATTCTTTTCAATGTTATTTAAAATTAAAACTAGAGGTACAAAGTTTCAGCAAAATCGTCAAAAACAAATTTCAACAATTAATTAAAAACAAATGAGCATGATCCCCAACTGATATCTTCCGAACACAGTTGGATGTGTTCGACAATACAGTTTTTGCATTTTCAAAATCGGTTCACTATTTTTTCCAGAAACATAGACGACAATTTGGCACTTGGTATACTTGATCAAAGCGAATTTAAATTTTTAAAATAGGTGCAGCCGTTTCTGAGGAAATAACGACAAAAGATCAAATTGTGGCTCACTTTCAGATACACACATATTCACACATACTTTTTCCAATTTTGGTGTCAAGCGAATTAGAGTTACTTGATAAAACTAGAAAATCGGATTTTCTGGCAAAAAGAAAAACTTTCGGAGAGTTAAAAAATTGAGTTGAAAAACAAAAATATAAATGTTTCGTATTTTATTCATTTTCTTACTCGAAACAATAAAAATATAAACAATTTTTGTAGTATTAAACACTAAGACTTTTATACTTTTATAATAAGCTATAACATAATCATTTATATCAAAATGTGATAAAATTTTCTTAATAGTTTTTTTTAATTAGATATATGTTTAATACTATCTGACTCAAGTAATTTATATTGTTTAATTAAAATGAGTAAATTTCACACCTAAATAAAATTTATAGTTTCTAAAACCTAAATGAGATATGTATTCTAATTTGGCAGAATCCAATGTATGAAAAATTTACCAATAATTACAACAGGATGCTACAAAAGCAAAGATATAATATTTTAAAACAAACACGTTTTTGAGTCCCAGACCCAACTACACAAACTCATTAGAATATTCGCATGTTGTTTTAACTTTCTTAAAGCAAACTTATAGTTAACATCTGGATGGGATCGAATTTACCTACCCGGTTTTAACATATAATAACACATGAGGTCAAACCAGTGGAGTCCATATTCATATTATGGTCGAAATATTTAAAATGTTATAAATAAGTTAAGAAATATTATAAATAAGAAATAGTATAAATAAAACATAGCATGGTAAATAAAAATTAGTATAAAATTATACAGGCACTATTTGATAAATGTAATGGTTGATTGAGCCACCCAATTTATATTTAACTGAGCCATAAAAAAACAGAGTTATATAAAAAAAATTCAAATAATTTTCAATGTGATCATAACATAAAATAAAAAACATTAAAATATGTTACCGAAATAATCCAGATTCTATTATTTTAATAATGTTATTATGTATATCTAATTAATCTCATAAGATACACTAAATCCATTGGATTGACATGTTAATAATTTTGCTACATTTTTTGTATAAAAAATTATATTTACTTAAATAATTTATCTTTTTTTTTATTTTGAATTATACTTTATTTATTGAGATTGAGAATATTTATAAAGACAATCTTTGCTGATTTTTCATTTGACTACCACTGTCATAGAGCATAATGAATTCATTGAAGGGTATTTGTAGAAGAAACAAGGAGTCATTTCTGAAATTATATTTAGCAATTTCTGGGAATTGGTTGGGTCTTGCACATGTTCATGACATGTTGCGAATACGATACCGGACGGGATACAAGACTAGAGGACCATGCTCGAACGCAAATGGAGATGTCGAAATAATAACAACAATGTATTAGGAGCACATTTGGTTTTTGAAAGGGCCAAATACGAATATTATCATTATTGGTACCCAGTCCAAAGGCAGGTTCATGGTAGTAAGCATCCTTAACTTCTTGCTTCTTAAGCCGTTTGAGATACGGAGCAAAGTGGAATGCAAACAGTAGTAGTTTTTGAGACACGGCGCAACCGATTAGATTGATTCATAAGCATAGATAAAAGTCGTCGTCCAAATAAAGCCCTTTTTTCAACTACAAATATAAATTGGTGTGCTCAATACACATATCAATTGTTTCCATTATATTATACCACAACGGAGTCTAGAAACAATGTTAAATATCCAGTTGACTGCATCGTATATACCAACTTACATACTATGTCTAATGGCATTATACGTAGTCTTGGCAAAATTAATAGTCCGTTATCTAAGACAAACATTATCATTTAACGACTTCTTGGTCTGTTAGAAGTCAGAACTAGCGTAATAATGGCATAAACTGCGTACTTATCCTGCTATAGTCCCAGAAGTTAAGTGCCCAGGAAAATATATTCCTTGAGTGCGCTATTAGGATTTTCTTTCATCTAACCATTTTCACGACAATGTCTGACAATGAAGCAAAGTTTTTCAAGAGGTGGATGAAGAACATTGTCACGTAATACTATCAGGAAATGCACTTTTATACATTTTTTTTGTCAAATTGCAATGGCGTAATTTAAGTAATTAAATACTTCACTCATAAGTTTATGAAGTAGTAATAATAATAGATAACTTCAGTCAGGTAATAACGTATACACTAATTGTATAAATAATATATGATTAAGAAATTACATTCGAAAAGCAAAAGTACAAAATAAAAATATTTACTGCAACTTACAGAACTATTGCAAATATAATCTTGCGAATGGATCACAAATCAAAAGTTCGCTTAAAAAAATGGATCAAGTTCTTAAAACCAAAAATATGATTGTAACTTTCAACATTATAGCACTTCGTACAATATATTGATTGCAATATAAAAATATTATTATATACGTATGTATTTATAGTATTAAATATATATGTGTGTGAGAGTGTGTGTTTTGAGAAACTAAATCAACAAATAAGTGCCACGTTCAGCAAAAACTTGTCTGCTACAATAACATTTAATTGCCGTATAGTAATAAAAAGATAATTTATAGCAAAGATAATTATATGTATCGCATGTCTCCCATTAATTTCGCAATTTAAATCAACTCATTTCGGCGCATGTAAATATCTACGTCCAGAGCCCAAATTATTAATAATCATGACGCAATCCGTTGCCTGTACCGAAACTTGGTACAATCGTGTTTTATTCTTGCACAAAACGCATAAATATGCTCCTCTCATTGCCAATTAGAATATTAAAGCAATAAAACTGTTTTAACCTTGACTATCCGTGCAGACGTTCGGGATAAAAACAATTTTATCATTTTGGAACGTATAATTATGAATCCGCCGTCAACAATTTCATCTGTAATGTTTGAACTGTCGCTCAGAGGACCTAAATAAACAAAAAATGCACAAACGAGGCCCAAAACTATGCCGACATGCAATTCAGAACAGTAAATGCGAAACGTAGGCAAAAAGTGATAAAAAATGATGAAAAAATGAAGAGTGAATGCCTCAGCATATATCACGCACGTAGATTTTGCAACAATGCATGTTTTATAAATTTTGGTAGATGTGAAAATCAATAAGACAGCCATAAATGTTTATTTTACATTTTAATAATTTTCCAAAATTTTCTTTGAAATTCTACCAATTTAATTTAAAACGAGGTCGGTAGCAATTTTTTGGGTTACACAGGACCAATTTGAATTTGAGCAATTATATTGTGAAAACCAAACTAATTAAATCACAACAAATAACACATATCAAACAAACAACTATCTTATTCAGTACTATATTCAAGTAAAACTCTCAGCAAATTATCGTAGTAGAAATGTGTTTTTTGCTGTTTTTCAAAAAATTGTCACCTTGTCTTTTTTACCCCATAGGCAGGGTTGAATGAGAAGGCCAAGAGGCAAATAGGTCTAATACCTATTTTTAATTTTAAAGAGATTTTACAAAATAATAGTTACATTATTTAATCAATGCAAAATATTTTTCATGGGTACATTTTTTCCACAGATAACACTCTATATAACCTTGATATAGCATTTCGTCAAAAATATCCATCAGCAGAGTTGGAATAACTATTTATTTAATTTACTTCTTATAAAATTGTTTTTTTTTTAACTTGAATTACTTTTTTTAATTGTTTACACAATTGCCAGGGTGAAGGTTCAGCTGGTTCTTTTTACCCCAGCCACGTGTAAGCTTTTATAGAGCTTATATAAAAAAAACCTTGAATCTACATAAAAATTAACAATACATCTTGCAAGACAATAAAAATTATTGCATACAAATGTAATTAATTAAAAAGAAAAACACATTTATTGACTAGTTTGAATTTAGGCTAGTGAGTGACTATATTTTTTGCTATTCCAATAAATAATTATGTTCTATCACGAAGATGTATCTATATATTATAATATTACAGAGTTTTTTCAATCATTTCATTTAATAAATCCGGACTAATAATTATTAATCAATATAGTTTTTTATACAAACTAAATTTTATTCTTGAGTTTTCTTATTTATTTTATTCTATTTTCTTATTTCAGACACTGCTGGCATGTGTTCTTAAAGTGCGCTATAAAAAATTCTCATGCATGCAGTCATTGTACAAATAGCATGAATTGACATTTATGTTCAAGTAAAAAAAATAGGTTCGCCCGAACAAAACGCCGAGCAAAAATATTATTTATTGAAGTGGGAGTTTAAATTCTTACAGAAAATCATTTCGTTAACACACATACGTACCCACAGGCATATTTTATATATCAATACACATGATCTTCCAGATACAATGCGAAGTTCTCAGAAATCATTTTTAACATGTCCTAGCTCAAACTATAAAGATTAATTTAGTCTACATCGATTTTAATGTGATAAATATACACTCCTCGGTATATAATAAGATGATGTATAATGCGATTGAAAAAATCAAACCGAACGAGATGGCTGTATAAACGATTATTAAGAATTTATTAGTGGTAGAAATATTTTTTTCTAGAATGACATACACCTTAAAATTGACAGGTATGTATCGTTAAATTTTCTTTACACAAAGATAATAAATTATATGAGATTAAAAGATTTCGAATAATTACAAGAAAACGTTTATTATTAAGATTTACATATTCAAAATTTATATCTGACCCATTGCTATGTTTGTCGTGTGTCATTGAAGTAAAGAAATTTTTTTTTAAATTTTATAATAGTTATAAGTGTATAAAAGTATAATTTTTTATCAATAGTTCCTAATAATCAAATAAACTAATAAAAAAACTATTAAATAAATAAAAAGAAATGTATAACAATAAGATTTTCAGTTTATAATTTTAAAAATTACGATTCAATCAATTGTCGAGGGTATATATTATATACCTAATAAAAAAATTTACGAAGATGAAATTTTAATATTTGATCATCGCTTGCCTAACATAAAAATCAAGGTACTTTTGCAAAAATATTTTAGCACACACAGATTTTTAATAAATTATATCCGGTGTATAAAAATAAATTTCAGAGTGTGCATTATGAATACGCCTTACAGCATCTTATCGCAAACTCTATTTATACAGCTTAAGAAACGTTTCCGTACCTGAGACATCGTCCGGTTCTCAGAAATCGATAAAAAATTCATGGCACAAATTCTATATCGAGAAACAACAAAACGTCGACGAAATTAGAAGTAATGCATTTGCGCGTCCAATCCATTAATCAAATCCATCAAGAGAGCACGAAAACCGGCCTCTGTCATTTGGCAACAAGAGGGCATATCATGGTAGCCATTGCAATCAATTATCCATTACTATAATTGAATTCGACCTAAAACTAAGATCAAAATATGATATGAATGCCAGAATTCAACCACCGCCCCTAACAGAAGAGAGATAGAGGGCAGTATTGGGAACGTTCGAGGTAGTAAAGGTACAGTCGTATGGTCCTCAGATTTACTTAACAATAATAACATATAAATGAAACTAAATATATATAAATATATAAATAATAAATAGAAATAAATTTAAATGCTAAAGTAAATATAAAAATTGTGTCATTCTAATGCCAATCCCACAAAAAAATTTAGGATCCACCAAATTATCCATTTAATTTGTTCGAAAACAGGCATGAACGATAATGTCCAGAAAATAGCTAGAAGAGCATAAAGTAAAATCTCATTAAAAATCAGCTTTACCTAATGATTAATTATGCGACTTGTGTTAGCTTCAGCAGTAAGCTTTTAGTAGCAGCTGAATAAACTTAAAAAATGAGAATTTTTAAAATCTGACATTGCAGCCAATTGTCCATTAATAGAATTCGATCTCATAATGTGATATGTACAACAACTAAATCGTCAATTTCATTCCTTGTCCCGGGAAGAAGGACAGATGGAAGTTCCTTGGTAGATAGTAAGCTTTATGTATAGTTCTGCTGTATGATCTTCAGTTTCACTTTCGTTCTTGTCTCATCTCAGTCACACAAACGACAGTTTCGAAAAGCTGTTTCTCTCTTACACGAGGGCAGGGTATGAGGAACATTTCTTTTTAAATGATAATTCAAACAATATGTACCCCACGTAAAATGTAAAATATAATCATCATACATACACGAATTATCACCAGTTTGTAATTTTTTTTTTATTTTTTTTTTAACTCAGTTTTATTTAGCAATCAGAAATACATAAAGATTCCTATGAACTAAAGTGACAATATTTATGAGTGATGCCTAAGAAGAACTCCAATGAGAACTTCTCAGACCCAGTTTATAATGAATACCAAATGTAACAACTAAAACTCCTACAAATTTTATATCAAAAAACAACAGAACGTTGACAAACTTATATTAGAAGTAAAGCTATAAATTCCAAGACAATAAAAAAATATGTTTTTTTTTTCTTAAATGAAAATAAAATGAAGATATTAAAAATGGTTAATATTAACACAATTTTTTAAACATGTAAGGATGTGGGATAGGTTATTAACACCCTTTCTTATTATAATTATTATGAAAAAATTAATCCCATTGATAAATATTCAAATGCATGATTAAATATATTATTTACTTTTGTTATTTGAATACAAATACTCCAATGGCAAATTAAATGATTTTTAAAAAATGTATTTGAATTGCAATTGCAACTGTTTTATAATATTTTAAATAATCTAAATAATTGTATAAAATATAAGTGAAGAAAAAGTAGAGTAAATATTGGTTAAGATTTGACCCAGCACTTCTGTAATATAAGCTATGAGTCTAGCGGCTAGACCTATGCTGCAATATAAATAGTTGTTTACTTTACACTATTTATGATAATTTAAAGTAGGTTCTAAGTATTTTTTGATATTATAATTATTTCGTTTTTTAATTATTTTTTTTTGTTCTCATTTTTTCCAAACTTGTCAAAAAATATGTCTACTTCAACCCTTAGAAGATTTTTAGTCATGCCGAACAATTACCAAAACACTCCAATATTACATTACATCAAATTTTTCCAGATTACATGACACTCTCTGAATTACAAAGAAAATATCATGATTTCGAAAATCCAGAATCCCTAGAGACCAGTTCTAAACCCCTGCCGGTTCATCAGCGATTGTGGGGGATGATTTTGAACTAGGTATAAAGTCGTAATATGGTCGTCATGGATTGACCATTCTCTTCAATCCCAGGACCCTTCTCTCTATATCCTAACTGACATACATACACACATTTATACGTTCGAATACACATTCGGACATAAGGGTAGTAGTGGATACTTATACCTGTTACCCAGATGTGGGTGTATTATATTCCGTCTTTATCGCAACTGGCCTTACACTGTTCACACGCATTACAGTGCATTGTTTGAATACAACTAAAGTCGATACATGTAATAGATAGGTTCTCAATCAGTGATCAATTTCAAAAATAAATTTGATTATACTTAAATTTGATCTTACATAAGAACTGATGATTATAACTATGATCACATAATCAAGAACACAAAAGACACAAACATTTGTTGTTTTACTTATTGCCCCTTTCGTTACATGTATAGTATATAAGAGGCTTTAAAATTCGCTGGTAGAAAAGCGCACTAGTGATATCCCAAACATAAGTAAAGTTATGAATTTTTTAATATTTGAAAGTAGAGAAAAAAATGTGTATAACAAGCCATCACCTTAGTTCTTACGACATCGCTGTAGGAAGATATGTTTGAAAATCCCTAACAAACGTATTTTCTTTCCTTGTTAGTTTTAATCCCTTTAAAATTAAAAATAAGAAATTGAATCTGTTTGCCCACTGGCTGTCTCATTTTACCCCGCCTATGTGGTAAAAAGAACTAGGTGACAAATTTTTGAAAAACAGCAAACAAAACACATTTTTACAATGGTCAAATAAGCTGGGAGTTTTACGGAATAGTCACCATAGTTTGTTTGATATGAATTATTTATTGTGATATTAATGGTTTGGTTTTCACAATGTAATTGCTCTAAGTCAAATTGAACCTTTGTCCCCGTTCTACCCTATTGAACGAGAAATTGAATAAATAATTTTTATATGAGAGGGAAAGCTTTTTGTTCAAAAAATAAAAACCATAAATAATAGTAGTTATTAAGAAAAACTTAAACAATACATACATTTATATGTACATATCAGACTCGATTTGGAAATAGTTAATTTTTAAGATGGCAATTTTATATATGACTTGTTTTTTAGTTGTTTGCTCATCTATCTACTTAAAATATAAAATCAATTGTTCACAAAATACAAAGAAATAAGTCTATTAACCATATCCAGTGATGTAATTCTTTACAGGTTGAAAGTGCAAATATCGAAATGGCTTAAGAACCAGCGACTAAATCCAGATTGAATACCGTGCAAAAAATATTCGAGATGGGAAATTGAAAAAATATCGAGGACGTACGGACTACACGGTCCTTATTTATTTTGTGCCGTTTCAAATATGAAACTTATGTTCGGAATCTTTATGTTATGTTCCTTCACCCAAAGTCGAAATGGAATACTATATCGTGTTGTTCTTTTTATTTTTCTCGCTTGACCATTATATCGTCTATTGACGATGCATAACGTTTTTGCTCGAATGTTTATATTGAAATATTTCTTTGGGCCCTTGGAATACATTGAATATAAGGTTATTTCTAAAATAAACAATCATTTTATTCCATAAATATAAAATACTGTAATAACCCTGTTAATTATATAAGATCTATTAGAAATAATTCTGCACTTTGTATATAGTATCATATCAGCAGCGAAGTTTCACTTCAGCATTCACTTGTACAAATAGCATTCCAAAGTAAATATATATAAAATAATATATACGAAAATCCGAAAACGAAACAAACAAGATCAAATAGGAAAATCAAATCTAAGGAATTGACATTCAGCGATAACGGCGTAAAGACCAAGGTGAACTATTTCGATAGGTTACGCGGCCATAGAAAGCTCTTTGAGCTTTTTGCCATCGGGTCTTTTGGCGATATCGAACGTACTTGCAAACAATACGCGAAATATATATATATATATATATATATATACATATATATATAGTGTGAGTACGTGTATATATTCTTCAATCCCGTAAATAAATCCTCCCCGTGCCCAGGCAGAATGTATGAAATGGAATCATGTGTCGATAAATGAAAGAATGAGATGGTGTATTGCTAAAGTCAATGTTTTATATAGCCCCCATAGGCCAGTCCCATTTCTATGGCACAATAGTGGCGGGGGCGCGCAATAAGTTCGGCGGCGAAGACTTCACATTCAGACGCACGCGAATCGCCAAGTTCAATTCGAATAGAATTTTGTAAGTCGACATAGATACTGAAAACTTTACAATTACCTTGATGACATCAACGTATCCATTTTTGAATAAGATTCTAGTCTCATTGCAAGATGAAAAAATGTTCCTCGGTTCCAAAGGAAAAAGATCAAGTAGGTTGTCAAAGCTGCAAGGCGACCTGCGATAATTCTTGTTCCGCTATATTTTATTGATATTAAAATTATTAGATTAAAAATAACTACAAATCATGTATATATATATATATATATATATATATATATATATTATTCCTAATTTATAAATTTTATATAGTAATATAATATATATTGAAATGATGCAATTTTATAATTAAAAGTACTGAAGTTGGCAGATAATAAACAATTTCCATTTCCACCATTTAAATTAATTAAACCAAATGAATACCCTTAATCCATAGCATAATATTTTCATCCAAATAATAATTCCATTTATTTCATCTCCCTTTTGAGTCACGGTTTAATAGAATTAAATCAATGTGCAATAAAGCATGCAGAGATGTGCATGGGGAACATATTGTGCAGGTAATCATGTAAACCTGCGGGGATCTTGTCTAAGAAGCTCAGAAAATATGGAATCCTACCAAGCATTGCAACATATCTCATTCTGGCGCAAAATTTCTCTTCTACCCTCATATCTGCACCCCCGAGTATTGCTCGAGGCTCCAGGTTGTTTACGCCGCATCGCACGCTTATTCAAAACATATGTTTTCGAAAATAAAATACTTGCTGACTTTTACATGATTATTGATGTAGGGGTGGTATTGATGAAGCTGTTATAATATAAAATAATAAATATAATTTAAATTAGATACTAATCTTTAGATTAGATTTATGCGCTTAAGAATAAATCAAACTAGTGGTGGCATACGAGTTTTTTGCGATTACTATAACTTACCCTACGGAAAATGATTAATTTGACTAAAAACTGTTGTAATTATTGTAAGGCCATATTATGATCTCAGAATTATAATAAGAAGTGTTTGAACATTGTTCGGTAGGATAACAAATAGAATATGTTGTCTACAATATGTTCTTGATATTATCTTAAAATACTTTATATTGGAAAATTGTATGATAAAAAGGTTATTCAAGACTTAATTCAAATTATGTGATAGTAAAGTCCTTCTGACAGTACAGTTTTTAAAATAAAAAAAAATATCAATATTATCTGTGTCTTTATAAGTTTACGAGTAAATTTAAGGCAGACGTTCTTCATTTAGAGCAGTGATTCCTAAAGTGGTCCACATGGACCCCCAGGGGTCTATGGCAACTTTCAAGGGGTCCACGGCAGGGAAAACAAAATTTGGAGGTCTACGAAATAAAAATGGGGGTCCACGGCATATTTAGAAATGATTTAAACTTTAAATGTTAGTATTGAGAGCGGAGCGAGCCACCCATCAACATCCCATATCTCAGAAACTATTGAATAATCCAACTTTAAATTTCGGTCACAATCTTAGTAAAGTATATTAACAATGTATGTCAAGTTTCATCAAAATCGAATTACGCATTTTTAAAAACGTACAATCTGTTTCAATACTAGTATTGAGAGCGGAGCGAGCCACCCATATCTCAGAAACTATTGAATGATTCAACTTTAAATTTTGGTAAATTAAAAATAAGAAAAATATGAGTTGGGCTCCAAATTGCTTTCCCTTTTACCATATTCTCTAGATCTGTTTCCCAGCGACCATATCCCGCTCTCAGATCTCAAAAAGATGCTTGCTGTGAAGAAACTTTTACCAAATGATGAGATGATATCTGAATTTTGTGGCAAAGTACAAATCATACTAAAAAAATGGTTTCAAAAAGTTTAAAGTTCGCTATAATTTTTATATCGTCTTCGAAGAAACTATATTGCATAGAACAAAAAGAAATGTGGCAAAAATTGATTTTTCTTAGTTATCCTATAGATTTATTGAGTGATGTGAAATATTTCGTTTCCAGATATTTGACGGGTAGTTGCAATTCTAGTATCAAGCATTGCGAAGATTTGATTTAAACCTATACTTTTAGTACTTATTTAATTATATAGAACGCTGCACAATCTGGGCCGAAAATTGATTTTATAAAAACCCGGAACACCAGATGGAAATCCATGACTGTTCCGGCGAAACTGGTAGGTGAGGTCACTTTAATAATTTGAAAACAAAAAACATTGCAAGGGCTCCTCGGCACGAACAAGTTTGGGAACCTATGATTTAGAGTTTCTAAATTTCTTGGTTTGTGGGCAAACAATTATGTTTTTATTATTACAAATATGTGCTTATTTTCATGAAGTTTATAAAAGAAATTTGAAAAACGATATAAATTATTATTTTAAAAGAATGTGTTTTAAATTAAAAGCTTGCAGATCCGCGACTATTAACCGGAATTGCTCTGATATATGATAAATATTAATGAAATATTGTGTTATTTAATCATAAAATAATTAGTGTTTAGCAAAGCTATATTCCATGATATATTCTACATATTTCATAGATTTGACTGTACCTTTCGGACTGGTTTTAAAGCAATGTGTTTGAAATTGAAAGCATCCCCTGTATCTTTCATGACGACTTCTCCCCATCCACCCCCAGATGCCCGTTTCTTCTGATCTTATTATATGTACTGACCGGTCTTTCGCATGTACTATTTCGCATTTCCTCCGGCTCGAAATGGCCGCGTCTATATTCCATATAGCAGCTCGTAAGCACCGCGTTATACCTAGGCGGACGGCTCGCAACACGCGCCTACCATCGGCGGAGGGCAGGTGGATAAAAATTATTTTAAAACTTTATTCTTGTTTAGATTTATAGTAATACCATTTTAAAACTATTCCACGAAATTGCTAAAAAAATCATTAATGTACAGTTTTTTTGATTTTGATCCCATTTCACAAATTTTAGCATTATTAAACTTTTTCAGCAGTTTTCTGCAACTTCAACAATTTCTACATTTTTATTTAAATCACCTACAAATATATGCGTTTCTTCTTTACCCAGTTTCGAAAATTTTATCAAAGTTTACCATTTTCAGAAAATTTATTCAACTTCAAGCATCAATATATACTATTTTTAGTGATAATTTTTCAAACTTTTCATTTCTGTTGGATCAGGTTTATTTTGCTAAAAAATATATTACACCATCATCTACAGATAGACTTATTTGCAACATATAATGCAATTGGTATTCTATTATCCCCCTATGATCGCATTGGTTTGTGATCATCTTTGTACCATCAAGTTGTACATGCTAAGGGGCACAACTAGTGTAACCGCCTAAAAAAGGTGATTTTTGGGAATTTATATTAGAAAAACTACTTTATCAATCATTTCAAAATTTTAGAAATATATTTATACTTGTTTTAAGAATACAGAGTAAAATTTTTGAAGAAAAAAATTAAATATTTTTTAAGTTATCGTCCATCTCCAACGGCGCGACAAAAAAAGACCCTTCACTGTTGCAGTGATTCCGGCCTTCTACGTGGATAAAATTTAAAAAAAAATCTCTTTAAACTAGATAATATTGTCTGTAAAATGAACTACGATAAAGAAAAAAAATCAAAAATTGACAAAATGACGGCGTTTTTTTAAAAAAGTCGAATTTTACCCAAAATTTTGGTCGTTTTTGGACAGCCAAAATTCGATTTTTGATCCGATCAAAATATCGATAGTTTATTTTACGGAGAACTATATATAGAACATGTAAAAAAATTTAAGTTTTCGGACCATTTGTTTTTGAGTAATCGCTGCAGCAAATTCGGAAAATGCTGTTTCGAGAAAAACGCGTTTAAAGATAAAATGATCGATATACTATATACTATATATATATACTCTTTAAATGGCTGTGACTCAAAAACTATTTAAGATATCGAAGATATTTTCAATATTTAAAATTTTAGTATGTTATTTTCAAAGGTATAGCCTATCGAAATATGGAAAAATTGAAAATTCCATTTTTTGAAAATTCCACACTATTTGTGCCCCTTATGCCAAAATAATTACTGAAAATCCTTATTGTATGTTGTAAATATATGTTAGAAATAAAAAAGTCTATATTCACGTTAAAATGAGTTCGGATGTAGCAATTAATTTTAATCAAATATAGTAATTAAAGGAATAATTTTATCAAATATAAATATTTGTACAATTATAATTAATCATAATTCAGTCATTCAAACTATTTTTTTTTAATTTTAGATATCTTACAAAATACATTTACCTAAATATAGCTAAATTAAAATATAAAATAATCATTAACAATGTGGTATATTTGATCTATAAAATGTTTTCGAAGTATGTGTTAGGATGAAATGATTTTTAGTCTATTACGAATTTAATTTTTATTGAAGTTTTTACTCTTAATTATATTCCAATTTCGATATCTTTATTCATACACCAAATTCAATATGGCAACACATCTAAATTTGAAACCATGAAGACGTAATTAATTAATTTGTGATCATTAATTTTTTGTTGCTAATTTTAAACATTTTACTGCTAGCCATATGTAGTCTGAATAATAAAAATTCAAATAGCTATGAACTAAATTGAATTTGAAAGTCTTGAAAAAAAAGTACTTTTATAACCTATTTTTAGGCGATATTTCCTTTCCTAGCTTGCAGTCTACACACTAGCTTTTCTCTGGTGTGGGCTTACATGTTACCTAAGAAAAGTGGTTTGGGCGACAAAAAGGTGAGGAGGGTCGACGAGGTACATCACATGCCATTGCGAAAGGAAAATACTGGAAAACCAGCCAAATGGGGGTGCCTTGAAAGGTATGTATGCCCGTCTGTCGCGAGGGTTAGACGGAAATACAAGTAACATGATCTTGGTGATATCTTAATAAGATTTAGGGTCGTTTGCAAAAGGCACTAAATTACTACAATTTATTAGGGATCTGGAAATAAAGTGGCATGATAATATAGAATTAACATATATTTTTAGGTAATACAGAATATCAAGTAGTTTTTGATACTATTTTATCAAGTCATATAATCATATACTTGATTATAACTAATATTTTATTTAAGTTAAGTAAGATCGTCAAATAATACTAACTAAAAATTAATATTCAAGCATGCAAATGTCGAATATATTGATATTGAACAATTTATATTTGTCAATTAGCATAAATTGAACAATAAATTAAAAATCATGCAAAAAATAATTATATTGACTGTTTTTAACCAGCCATGTTTACAATTTTTACCATATCTATTCGTGATATACAAATATAAAATGATAAACAATTATGTAACAATACTCAAATTAAATAACAACTGTTCGGTCTTAGTGCGTTATGTAAATTGAAGCTCTAGGAACCAATATTATCTTGAAAATATTTAATTTCATTTTAATTAAGTTCTACGAGTTTTTATCTATCTTCAAAAGTTTGAAAGATAAAACAATATTGAGTAAATACTAAACCAGAAAAATAATATAGAATATAATGTAGGCTTTATTTGTAATGGATGTTGTGAAATTTTCATTCCCAACCCTAAAATAACGACTAGAAAAGCGAAATGGAAAAACGCGTCAGAAACAATAAGAAAAGAAAAAACACGCAAAGAAACGTACATTGGCAGGTATGTTCACTGGAAAGGTTATATGGTCTAGCAAAAGCAACACATAGAATATTAACAGAGAAAATGGAATAGAGATCATCTAAAGGTCTTTTAAAAGTTTTGTGAAAAAGAGACAAAACTCTAATCAAAAGCTTCGGCTATTTTAGTTATAGTCAATTATTTAAATAGTTTTGCATAAAATAAGCTAGTTTTTGGTTCTCATGACATAACTAATTCATAAAATGTATAAAATGTTTAAAACATAAAATTAAAATTGAATTTTTCAATATATAACTTAAAGTTATATTACAATTTATAATATTTATGGTTTTCATTGAATATAAATAAAAATAAATCTGAACCCATCACCAAAAATAAATGACAAAATTGTGTCTAAATTAGAAAAAAATTCTATTTCCACATGAAATAACATGTGGAGAACTGCAAAATAGTATGTGATTGTACAAATTAATCCAAAAAGTGAATCAAAATAGAGTTGCCGATTCCAAAAACAATACAAGGTGGTACGTCAATAATTCTTCCAATATTCTATATGAATACTATTTGAATATGATAAATGTTAACCTTAAAAATAGTTTATGAACCCGGAAAGCCTACCTCAAAATAAAATAAAAATTCATACTATCCAACAAAAATAAATTTTCTAAAATGTTTACCAAAGTATAGCATGTGTTGTCTTCCAATTTCTTTCAACGAAAAAGGTTTTTTTTCCGAAATAATCCTACAAATCGTGATATCTGCTCTTCCAATAGCGATAAAAGCTTTATGTGAAGCAAGTAATAAATTTAATACCAAACATGAGCGTACTGGTTTATTGGTGAAGTTCATGGCGTAATGTTTAGTGTCACAAATAATCCCCGAATTTCGGTCGCCCTTTACTCTTCTCTGTGAATAAAAATAAAAATAAAACAGCAATTTGATCTGGTTTTAGTGTTACGGCGCCACAATGAGTCGGTGACGCTTTTGGTTAAGTACATTGGAAAAAGGAATTACTTCCAGCTATTACGATCGAGATAACGTTAATAGATATTGTTCTATAAACATAATATAACTGAGTGTGCTATGTTAATCAATTACATTTAATTTGATTGTATTCGTAAAACCGCAGAGCTAAAATTTAATGCTAGAGTATATAGTTCTTGAAAATTGCGATCATCAACAGATACGAAAAAGGCAATTGTAACACTTTTTGCGAACGACTAAGTAGATAGTCCACTGAAATTTTCATAAATTGCAGACATTAAAATCGAAAAATAGTATCTATTTTTCGATAATTTTCAATAATTTTTTTCATCCCATTAGCCGTTTCTTGATTTAGCCCCATTTAACAAAATGATGACAACTTTATTCCAAAATTTTATTTTTATAATTAATGTAAAATATAAAAACGAAATTTTGTTAAACGGCTTAGTTATAAGTCATCTAGATAGAGTAAAGTGATAAGGACATGGGCAAGATATCAAGGTGACAGGTATCTTATAGGCAAAATGCAATTTTACTCCTAACGTCGATTATAGTATCTATTTTTAAATAATAGTACTTTACAAACAAGTTTTCATATAGCTCTTTACAGTAATAATGGCAAAAACCCAAAATCGATAAATCTTCTGGCCACACCTTTACCGTCCGTTGTGGTCCGATAAAAGTTTATTACTTCTGTCACTTCTTCTAAAATGTAAGTGAAAGGATAGAATATATCGAATGTTAACACAAAATACTACATATTTGAATAACATACGCATACACTGATTAATATTCTTCGTCTGATATATAAAATGAAAGTTGGATGCTTCAAATTTGATGTTTGTAGGTTTATTGGGAGTTATTTCATGCTCATTATCGGTCATTTAAATTCGTGGATAAGAAATATTCGAAAATTTATGCTACCATAAATTGATAAATCCATCTAATCGTTCTGCAAAGCTCTTGTATTATTGTATGTTATTTTGATAATTTTATATATCAATACGACCAATAACACGAGACAACTTTAAAATATACAAGTTCAAATTTGTCGAGTAGACGATGAAATGATAAAAATTTAGTAAAACAATGTAACAATTATTATTATTACATTATTTATTTTTAACCAAACAATATTTTTATATTAACCACAAATACAATTCTTTATAGAAATA